>NW_020356213.1:0-131064 GCF_002211085.1 Panicum hallii | reverse complement strand
TTTTACCGAGGTACTTTTCTGCTGGAAAGACCTGCGGACGGTCCGCCCATGGGGGGCGGACGGTCCGCCGTTATCCCGGATGAGCTCTAACAGAGCCGTTTTTGGCTCTGTTGGTGGTCCAAAATGAACTGCGGACCGTCCGGTCCATGGGGGCGGACGGTCCGCCTTAAAAGCTGAAACGGGCGCAGATTCTTGGTAGTTTCTATCTTGGTGTCCAAAATGAACTGCGGACCGTCCGGTCCTTGGGGGCGGACGGTCCGCTCCTACTGAAAATTCTGGGACAGAAACACTACGGTTTCTTGTGTGTGCTCACTTTTGAACTGCGGACAGTCCGCCATGGGGTGCGGACAGTCCGCCGGTCGCTTCCAGATTTAGTCAGACATGTTTGCAAATCGGTTGGTTCGAAGTTTTGAACCGCGGACAGTCCGCCCAGGGCGGGACAGTCCGCCCAAGGGCGCGGACAGTCCGCCAGGGGCTCTAACGGTCGACTCTGACACATAATAATTGCTGTCTAGCCGTTGGTTTTGAATGGCGGACGGTCCGGTTTCTGTGAGGCGGACAGTCCGCGAAATCTCTGTTTTCTCGGGATTTGAGTGTAACGGCTAGTTTGGGGCCTCTCTCTATAATAGAGGGTGTGGCCGGCCATTTGAGGGTGCTGAGCACCTTGGGGACTTGGTGTCCCATGTGTGAGAGTGCTTGAGAGCCCTCTACTCACTCTAACTTGATAGTGATCATCCGATTGAGTGAGAGAGCGATTCTAGTGCGATTGCTTTGAGAGATTGCATCGAGTGGCACTAGGTGATCGTGTTGCAAGCCGGTGGCTTGTTACTCTTGGAGGTTGCCACCTCCTAGACGGCTTGGTGGGAAGAGGCTCCGTTGAAGCCCGCAAGAAGATTGTGTGGTGCTCCGGAGAAGAGATTGTGAGGGGTATTGTGCTCACCCCGCGGAGCCGCGAAGAGCAACTCTAGTTGAGCGAGACGTGAAGAGCAACAAGTGGTTCGTCCGGATCATGTGCTAGAGCTCGGTGTGAGCACTCCACGTGGGAGAGTGTGACTTGAGAGTCACCATAGCAAGAGGATCGGCGGCAACCTTGGAGCTTGTCTCAACGGGGATTAGCTTGGTGGCAACCAAGTGAACCTCGGGATAAAAATCACCGTGTCAATCTTGTCTACTCTTCTCGGTGGTTTGCATTCTCCAAATCACAAGCCTTGTATTTACAATCCATATATATCTTGTGCTTGTGTAGTTGCTCTCTAGTGTTTAGTTAGTTTGTGTAGCTTGCTAATCATCTTCTTGCTTGTGTAGCTAGAAGTAGAGATATAGTGTAACTAGTTAGCTTATGTAGTTTAATTAGTTGCTCTTGCTTAGATTGTGTAGCTAAGCAAGTTGAGCTCTTGAGTTTGTATTGGTGTATCCTTGTCCTTGAGCATCTAGTGAGGTTAGGTTTGGCTTTGTGCTATTGCCCATTAGAATTGTGTAGGAGCTCCCTTGTTTGTAAAGTACTAGTGCTTAGACTTGTGTGGCTTGGCATTAGAATTGTTAGGAGAGCTCTTACTAGCTTGGCACTCCATTTTCTTGTGTAGGATCCTTTTGGAAGTGCCTTAGAGTCATAGTTAGAGGGGTGAAGTCTTGGCTAAGCGAATAGTTTCAATTCCGCATAAGTTTCGGTTAGCCGGCGCAATTAGTTTTAGAAAGGACTATTCACCCCCCTCTAGTCCGCATCTCGATCCTACAAGTGGTATCAGAGCCGAGGTCTCTCATTTGTGGTCCTTACCACCCGAGAGGATGGCGTCTTATGGGCTAGATGTTGAGTGTCCACACATTTTTGATGGCACACACTTTGCACGGTGGAAAAATTGGGATGACATGCAATTTTAAGTTTATTTGCCTCAAATGTGGTGGATGGTAGATGTAGGTTTTTCTCATGTGTTGGATGAAAGAAACCTAACTCAAACACAAGAGAAATGCCTAGATCTAGACATCCAAGCTACTAACATATTATTTGATCTTTGCATGATTGCATTCTTTGTGAGGTCATGGACAAGGAAACCGCCCATGAGATTTGGAGTTATCTAAATGAGAAATATGGGGCAGCCTCTGATGATCATGATAATTTTAAGTCCATACAGGAAATACATGAGGATGGTGAGCACATCCACGATATGTTAGTTGTGGAAGATTGCTCCACCTCACGGTCAAGTGATGATGAAGATGATCAATGTACAACTAGCTCACTTGACATGATTGATGGTGATGATTCAAGTGCTGCAAATGATGATCCTACTCCAAGCACACTTGATGATCAAGTTGGTTCATACATGGATGATATTTCTACTTCAAGCTCATCTCCATCATCACATTGCTTCATGTCACAAGGTGACACAAAGTTATCAAATTGCAATGTGATTGATCCTAATTCATATAATGAGCTCTTGAATAGATATGCTAGTATGAACAAATTATTTGAGAAAGTGTTAGCCAAAACAATCAAATTGGAAAAAGAAAACTCATTTCTTAAAGACACATGTGAACAACAGAAACATCTACTTTATGTCATGAGTTGTTCACATGAGGAGCTGAAATTGACTCATGAGGAGTTTAGTGTTGCTCATGAGAACTTGGTACTAGACCATGCTTTACTCACTAGCAAGTTTTCTAATAAAGAAATTAAAACTAGTGAGAGCTCATCACATGGGTCAAAGGATCAATTGCAAAATATTGCTAACCCTTGTGATGTAGGCAAGAAACATGTATCCACCTCATGTGATGATTTATTGTCTATGCCATGTACTTCACATATAGATGCTTGTTCTTCTTCTACTATGCAATATGAGACTAACCTTGTAGAAGAAAACAAAGAGCTCCAAAGTCAAGTGAAGTATTTGAGCAACAAGATAGAGAGATGGACAAAATCAAAAGTCACCCTTGAAAGCATAATCAAAAATCAAAGAAACTTTGGTGACATGAGCGGCATTGGTTCGAACAAGAGCAAAGCCAAAGGCAAGAGATGGGGCAAGAATAAATATGATAGGAAATGAAGAAGCAAGAAGAAATGAAGCTATCTCATTTCATGTGCTTTCAATGCCATGAGATGGGACACTTTGCAAATGGTTGCCCCAACAAAGAAAACCTCAAGTTGAAGAAGGAAGAAGAAAAGATTAAACATGTCAAATGCCTCAATTGCCGCACTTGGGGTCACCTCACCTCAATGTGTCCAACCAAGCAATTAGTGAAGCAACAAGAAGCTCAACCAAAGCCACAAGTTGAGCAAGAGAAGGCACCCCAACCTCAAGTCAAGATCAACCATGATGATCAAGTTGATGACTTGAAGATGATGAAAAAGAGAACAAGAAGGGGTGGCAAGGCAAGAGCAAGACATCCAACTCATATTCAAGATGCCAAGATGTTGAGCAAGAACAAGATTCAAGATAAGAATCCACATGCTCACATCAAGTGCCATAGTTGTGCAATATTGGGTCACCTAGCTTCGGGTTGCCCAAACAAGCTTGAGAAGAAGGCTCAAGCAAATAATGAGAAGCAAGGCAATGAGAAGTATCAAATGAGTAAGGAAGGAAAGGCTCAACAAAAGAGAAGATGCTACTTATGCCGGAAAAAGGGACACATGGCTTATTCATGTCCCTTAGGTAATAATTCTAAGCCTATTTCAATTGATGCACATATTATGCTTAGAAAGGATGGTAATGGTACCTCATTTGTTGCTATTACAAAACATCCCGCTATTCATACTAAGGCTTTGCCAAAGTATGTTGCTCCTAACTTGAGAGGACCCAACCTAGTTTGGGTACCATCAAAACGTGGATAAATGTGTGTAGGTACCAATGACATTGGAGGCTTGACTCAATTGGTTTTATCTTGTTCATTATGTGATTGGGTCAAGTAATTGAAGCCTAGTGCTATTCTCATCCCAATGTCAAGTCAAAACATCCAAGTACTACAACATACAAATGTCTTATTCTAGTTGTGATGATTTATTGGAAATATTTGATGGCTTGCAAATTTATTTGAGTTGAATCTTGTTTTGGATGAAAAATCATTTTGCATATTGGAAAATTATTTAAATGACATTGACTTCTCAAAAATGATTTGAAAACTAGTACATATGACATTTGGTTCTTATGTATACTCTTTGTTTCATTTTTCTGAATTTTTGAAGCAATTTTGAGCCATTTATGAGTTTTTATGATTTTACTCGTTTTATTTTTGAATTCTTGTTGTAACTTGTTCGTATGAGTCTTTGGAAGGTTTTCATGCAAGATTTAAGATTTTTAGATCTTTATATGAGCAATGATACCAATTAAAAGTTGAAATTATGAAAGTTGGCAAAATTCTGGGCTGTCTGAATTTTGGTAGCGCGGACAGTCCGCCATTATCCGCGGACGGTCCGCCAGATGCACCGGCAAGCTTCGGTTACACTGATGGTGTGTCCACTAAGCAAGCGCGGACGGTCCGCCAAGGAACGCGGACAGTCCGCTCATACGGTTTTCAGGTGGATCCAAGCAGCTAAACTTATCATGAGCTACAAAGGTATATTTCTAGTTGATCACATTTATTTGGGTGCATATGAGATGCTTGAATTGGATATATATGTTCTTATTGCTTGCTATAAGATGTTTGAATGGATTAAATGCTTGTAATCAAAATTGAATCAATTTGAATGGATATGATCATGAGATGATATTTAGTAAGTGATATAATTGGATATATGTCTTGTGAGAGTATTCAAACAAGTTGACACCAAGTTTGATTCAATTTGATGAAGTATAGCTCAATTGCTCAAAATCTGTCCTTTATTGAAAATCTGAGTAAGCTGAGAAGATAGCCATAGTTGGATGAACAAATCTATTTGGATTGGCTTGAATTTTAGTATGCATGCCCTACACTTATGGTACTAGTTTCTGTACAAATTTCATGAGAATATGATGAGAAATACTTTGGTTTTGGAGTGGATCTTGTCAATGCATGTGCAGCAGTTTTCAGCATGCACCCATGAGTGAAGATGTGAAACCTGGTAGCAATCTAGAAATGCATTGAAGCTCAAATTTTTATGGCTACTAGATGACTTAGTTCCACACATCTCCACAAATTTTCGTGGCAATTCAACTTGTACTTTGAGAGATTTGATGTATTCTTTGAGAAGTACAAAATCTGCCAGAAAAGTGACAAATGTTGGATTGATCTTGAGTCACTTAAATTGAAAGGTCCTCAAGTTGGAATCATCGTACAAGTGGTTGAGGAACCTAGGTTTGGTTTTGAGAGGAGCTAGAAGCATGACAAGTATTAGGTATAAGGCCATTTGATTGTAGTGTGTACTTATCATATTTTTGGTACTTAAATTGGAAGATCAAGAAAAGCAAGCAACACCGAACATTAGAGAGATTCATGATAATTCAAGTGATATTCAAATGGTATTATCTCATGCAAGCAAGGATTAAAGAGATGAAGCAAGCCAACCACAATAAGATAGTGCATTTCATGATAAGTGGTATTCATTTCATATGGGTGAAGAATGGTTTTTATATTGGTATTCATTGTCTTCACCAAGCTATTATAATTGGACTTCATGATGCTATTTGGAGAGCTAAATTGGAATCTAATGACTATCCTCTACTCCAACATAGCAAGGTGAAATTGATTGACATATGCATTCATACTATGCTAAGGACATGATTAGTGCATATAGTCATATATAGTGATCATTCATGAAAAATAAAATAATTTTAAATGTTTTATGATGCCACTATTGCTTCTATGCTTGATATGATCTAGTGGTAACATATGACATGTTTATGAGCCAGTAAACCCAAGTAGTTGATCTAGAAAATGAGTTTTCAAGTGTTTAACTCAACATTGTCAAGATAACCCTTAGAATGAGGTGTGAAGAAGCTTGTCATTGGTTCAAACCGAGTTGAATTATTTGGGCAAGTAGTCTAGATCAAGTCAAAGAGAAAGAAGCTCATGGAAACAATCGAGTTCAAGAATTGATTATCAATGTCAAATTCAACAAAGTGGTCCATCATAATTTTACAAGTGATACTAGATTCAACAAAAGGTATATCACTATATCTCTACAGGTGATATACATGGTCATACAAATGGTATTCATTCAAGTAGATCTAGTGCAACAATGGTGGTTCCACAAGTGATCCTCTACTTTAAGTGATCAATTCAAATCAAGAAAACAACCCTCATCAAGAAAAGCTCAACATTCAAGTAGATTGACAAACACTTTGACATAGGGGGAGGAGCCCCACTACAAGGTATCAAGGTCAAGAATCCTACTAGTATCCTACATGTAGCATTTCAATGTGGTCTTCATGCTTTCACATGTTGTTGTTACAAGTTGTGTCAATTTTAGTCAAATTTAAAGTGTCCATCAAAAATGAAGATTAAAGACTCAGCCATCTACCCAAGTCCAACTCTTTGTATCAAACCACAAGCGCTTCATATGATTGCCTACAAGGGGTATTCAAGTGAAAACCCTACAAGTACAAGAGGTACAACTTCAAGTGGTAGCCATTGATCTTCACATGGCAAATTTCATGTAGTTTCGGCCCTTTTTATGGTCATTGATGACAAAGGGGGAGAGAAATGAACAAAGATATGAATTATCCTTGGATGACAAAGGGGGAGATGAGATGAGAGTGCGATCATGGACATGGATCAAGAGGAGCAATATTGAGGAGGATCAATATTCTTGGACAAGAGGAGCACACAAGTAGGGGGAGCAAGCTCATGAACTTAGTTGTTTGCATTTGATATGTGCATATTCATGTGCTTGCTTGCATTTGCATAAATTTTAAAATATATATATGCATTGCGTGTGTGTGATGTATGCTAGTCATAAAACTTGATTGATGATTTGATAACTAGCATGCATAGATTGTAGCTAGATATTTTTTTTTCAAATAAATCAAGAGCCTTTCTAATATTGTTGATCTCATGAGGTATCTTGAGTTTTTGATGAATGTCTAGTTACTCATTGATGCTAAGGAATGAATTTCAAGGATGCAACTCAAATTGTTATCACGCTTCAAAGGTTTATCCTATATACCTTAGCATCACTTAGTAGTGATAAAAATCCCACAAATTTCATAATTATGCATGTGTGTGAGTCTAAAAATTAAATCTCTTGAGCACACATGTAGGGGGAGTTATCACTACCAAGTCGGATCTTTATGGTGCTTATCCAATCTTCCACAAGTGGTCTTAATGATGGATAAGAAACATAAAATCCAAACCAAGTTAGCTATTTACACGTGTGTAAAGTGCTAGCTTGGAATATGCTTAATTTCCATATCTTTGTAGAGTTGTCATCAATTACCAAAAAGGGGGAGATTGAAAGGCCCTTGTTTGGTTTTGGTAATTGATGGACAACTTAGGTGGACTAATAAGTGTTTATGTTGAGATACACAGGAGATTAGTCCACACAAAGACACTAGTATGAGCAACATGTGCCATAGAGGAGAAATGGCTAAGGGTTGATGCTATGCTCATATAGTGTGATCGAGGAGCTCATTGCATATGAGACATAACATGGAGTTATGTGACCAAAATGGAGAAGATCAAGACAAGGCTTGGCTTGATGGACCGGTTGCAATGGAGAAGGGCAAGTCAAGGCTTTGAAGCGAGGGACCGCGAGGTGGTGAAGCTTGAGCAAGATTTGGCGCCGATGGACCGAGGCAACGGTGAAGAGCGAGCAAGGTCAAGATCGATGGACCAAAGAGGTCATCTGATAATATGGAGTGGATCATATCATTCAAGGAAGATCAAGCCAAGTGTTGACTTATGAAGATGATCAAAAGGCTTGATGGAATTTGGTGCTTGTGTGGCATCAACATTTGGGAAAATGAAATGAAATGCGCAAGGCAAAGGTATGACTTGTAGGGCATTTCATTTCACCGGTCAAAGGTTGTGTAGAGAAGTGCATGACCGGATTTAGGATAGATGGCCGTACTATCAAGAGGGGCAAACTTGTTTGCATATCGGTCATCTAGTGCCACTTGAGCGATCTAACATTGCGATGTTGCTAGGATCGAGTGGCGTGGTGAGATCAAGTGAAAATCCTTTGAAAATGATTGTGAAATGCTAACACACATGCACATGGTGTTGTTCACGTGGTGGTGTTGGCACTTTTGCAAAGGAGAAAGAGTTGGAGTTGATGTTGATCAACTTTGGGAAGCAAGAAAGGTTTTTCGGTTTTCTCCGGAAATTAGGTTGTCTCTTGGAGTGGAATACTGCTTTGATCCATTGTGTTTTGGACCAAGTATTCAGTTCGGTTGTGTAGCCCTCTGAATTAGCTTTCCATAGAGTCCAAGATCACCTAATTTGGACATCGGAGCTAAGAGTTATGGCCGTTTTACCGAGGTACTTTTCTGCTGGAAAGAGACCTGCGGACGGTCCGCCCATGGGGGGCGGACGGTCCGCCGTTATCCCGGATGAGCTCTAACAGAGCCATTTTTGGCTCTGTTGGTGGTCCAAAATGAACTGCGGACCGTCCGGTCCATGGGGGCGGACGGTCCGCCATTAAAAGCTGAAACGGGCGCAGATTCTTGGTAGTTCTATCTTGGGTGTCCAAAATGAACTGCGGACCGTCCGGTCCTTGGGGGCGGACGGTCCGCCTCCTACTGAAAATTCTGGGACAGAAACACTACGGTTTCTGTGTGTGCTCACTTTTTGAACTGCGGACAGTCCGCCCATGGGGTGCGGACAGTCCGCCGGTCGCTTCCAGATTTAGTCAGACATGTTTGCAAATCGGTTGGTTCGAAGTTTTGAACCGCGGACAGTCCGCCCCAAGGGCGCGGACAGTCCGCCCCAAGGGCGCGGACAGTCCGCCAGGGGCTCTAACGGTCGACTCTGACACATAATAATTGCTGTTCTAGCCGTTGGTTTTGAATGGCGGACGGTCCGGTTTCTATGAGGCGGACAGTCCGCGAAATCTCTGTTTTCTCGGGATTTGAGTGTAACGGCTAGTTTGGGGCCTCTCTCTATAAATAGAGGGTGTGGCCGGCCATTTGAGGGTGCTGAGCACCTTGGGGACTTGGTGTCCATGTGTGAGAGTGCTTGAGAGCCCTCTACTCACTCTAACTTGATAGTGATCATCCGATTGAGTGAGAGAGCGATTCTAGTGCGATTGCTTTGAGAGATTGCATCGAGTGGCACTAGGTGATCGTGTTGCAAGCCGGTGTGCTTGTTACTCTTGGAGGTTGCCACCTCCTAGACGGCTTGGTGGGAAGAGGCTCCGTTGAAGCCCGCAAGAAGATTGTGTGGTGCTCCGGAGAAGAGATTGTGAGGGGTATTGTGCTCACCCCGCGGGAGCCGCGAAGAGCAACTCTAGTTGAGCGAGACGTGAAGAGCAACAAGTGGTTCGTCCGGATCATGTGCTAGAGCTCGGTGTGAGCACTCCACGTGGGAGAGTGTGACTTGAGAGTCACCACTAGCAAGAGGATCGGCGGCAACCTTGGAGCTTGTCTCAACGGGGATTAGCTTGGTGGCAACCAAGTGAACCTCGGGATAAAAATCACCGTGTCAATCTTGTCTACTCTTCTCGGTGGTTTGCATTCTCCAAATCACAAGCCTTGTATTTACATCCATATATATCTTGTGCTTGTGTAGTTGCTCTCTAGTGTTTAGTTAGTTTGTGTAGCTTGCTAATCATCTTCTTGCTTGTGTAGCTAGAAGTAGAGATCATAGTGTAACTAGTTAGCTTGTGTAGTTTAATTAGTTGCTCTTGCTTAGATTGTGTAGCTAAGCAAGTTGAGCTCTTGAGTTTGTATTGTGTATCCTTGTCCTTGAGCATCTAGTGAGGTTAGGTTTGGCTTTGTGCTATTGCCCATTAGAATTGTGTAGGAGCTCCCCTTGTTTGTAAAGTACTAGTGCTTAGACTTGTGTGGCTTGGCATTAGAATTGTTAGGAGAGCTCTTACTAGCTTGGCACTCCATTTTCTTTGTGTAGGATCCTTTTGGAAGTGCCTTAGAGTCATAGTTAGAGGGGTGAAGTCTTGGCTAAGCGAATAGTTTCAATTCCGCATAAGTTTCGGTTAGCCGGCGCAATTAGTTTTAGAAAGGACTATTCACCCCCCCTCTAGTCCGCCATCTCGATCCTACAGCAGCTCGCTTATTTGGTAACATGGAAAAATGCATCTTTTGCACGCAACGTGTTTCGTTTCTTGGCTATGTTGTGACTCCGCAGGGCATTGAGGTGGACAGCAGCAAGATTGATGCCATTCGGGAATGGCCTACACCGACGACGGTTACACAGATTCGGAGCTTTCTTGGACTTGCAGGATTCTACCGTCGGTTCGTCCGTGATTT
This sequence comes from Panicum hallii, assembly GCF_002211085.1. Lineage (NCBI taxonomy): Eukaryota > Viridiplantae > Streptophyta > Magnoliopsida > Poales > Poaceae > Panicum > Panicum hallii. Next base: position 120,733 of record NW_020356213.1, on the reverse strand, counting down.
CAGCTCCATTGCAGCCCCTTTGCACGAGCTTACAAAAAAAGGTGCGCCATTTGCTTGGGGCGACTCGCAGGAGGTAGCGTTCAACACTTTGAAAGATAAATTAACACATGCTCCCCTCTTGCAATTGCCCGATTTTAATAAAGTGTTTGAGCTTGAATGTGATGCTAGCGGTATTGGGCTAGGTGCTGTTTTGTTACAAGAAGGAAAACCGGTTGCTTATTTTAGTGAGAAATTAAGCGGTGCTAGCCTGAGATATTCTACTTATGATAAGGAGCTTTATGCTTTAGTTCGCACTTTGCAAACATGGCAGCACTATCTTTGGCATCGCGAGTTTATCATCCATTCTGATCATGAGGCTTTGAAACATATTCGTACCCAAACAAATCTGAACCGTCGTCATGCTAATTGGGTAGAATTCATTGAGTCTTTCCCTTACATTATTAAACACAAGAATGGGAAGGAAAATGTCATTGCAGATGCTTTGTCTCGTCGATATACCATGCTGTCCCAGTTAGATTTTAAAATCTTTGGCTTGCAAACTGTGAAAGATCAATATGTTGATGATGCTGATTTTAAAGATATCTTAGCTCATTGTATGGACGGCAAACCATGGGGCAAATTTTACTTGCAGGATGGGTTCCTGTTTCGCGCTAACAAGCTGTGTGTTCCAGCAAGCTCGGTTCGTCTTTTGTTGTTACAGGAAGCACACGGAGGCGGTCTCATGGGACACTTTGGCGTCTACAAGACGCATGAGGTACTGGCCGCCCACTTCTTTTGGCCCCGGATGCGCCGTGATGTCGAGCGCCTTGTTGCCCGCTGCACTACTTGTCAGAAAGCTAAGTCACGACTGAACAACCATGGTTTGTATATGCCTTTGCCTGTCCCTACTTCCCCTTGGCTTGATATTTCTATGGACTTTATTTTGGGATTGCCTAGAACTAAGAAGGGGAGGGATAGCATTTTTGTGGTTGTTGATAGATTCTCCAAAATGGCTCATTTTATACCATGTCATAAGACTGATGATGCTAGCAGTGTTGCTGAATTGTTCTTTCGCGAGATTATTCGTTTGCATGGTATTCCGAATACAATTGTCTCTGATCGTGATGCTAAGTTTCTTAGTCATTTTTGGAGATCACTTTGGAATAAAATGGGAACTAAATTGCTGTTTAGCACAACTTGTCACCCTCAGACTGATGGGCAAACTGAGGTGGTTAATAGAACTTTGTCAACCATGCTTAGGACTGTTTTAGACAAAAATTTGAAACGTTGGGAAGATTGCCTGCCTCATGTTAAGTTTGCTTATAATCATGCAACACATTCTTCTACAAAGATGTGCCCCTTTCAGATTGTTTATGGTTATATTCCTCGGGCGCCTATTGATTTGTTTTCGCTTGATGCTGCGGACGCCCCACACATAGATGCTGTTGCCCATGTTGAACACATGATTAATTTGCATGAACAGACTCAACAAAACATTGCTGCTGCTAATGCTAAATATCAGGTTGCTGGTAGTAAAGGTCGAAAACTTGTTACTTTTGAACCTGGTGATATGGTTTGGTTGCATTTGAGAAAGGATCGGTTTCCTACTTTACGCCGTTCTAAATTGATGCCTCGTGCTGCTGGTCCTTTTAAGGTGCTAACCAAGATTAATGATAATGCTTATGTCCTTGACCTGCCTGCGGAGCTTGGTGTTTCCACTAGTTTTAATGTTGCAGATTTGAAGCCATATGTGGGCGAGGATGAGGAGTTGCCGTCGAGGACGACTTCACTTCTAGAAGGGGAGGATGATGAGGACATCAACTACAACACGAGTACGTCTACGCCAGCAGCACCTTTTCCGGCGACACCAGATGCTCCTCCACCCCAGGCGCCACCTCCTTTTGGGCCAATCACTCGGGCCCGTGCAAGAGAACTAAACTTCGTCATGCTACTGAAGAACGAAGGCCCAGAAGAATAGATGCTGGCCCAACTGAGGCCTTTGCGTGGGCGCCTAGGGCTGACCACCACTAGGGGCTGCGCCCCCTTCCTGGCCGCCCTTTCCTAGGGTTGCGCCCCTCTCTTCCTCTATTTAGATAGAGTCATCATTGTTTTCCAGACTTGAGTTTTTGTTTTACATCTAGCTTTAGCTACTCTCGAACACGCGCAAATACGCGCTGTCCTCGTGAGATTCAGAACTCCACCTTCGAGTGATATTGTGATTGCTCGCATCTTTTTCTTGTTCGTTCTTCGATTGCGTGCAGGAAACGATCTTCGTGATCAGGCTGATCTTGCATCAACAAGGTCGGTAACCACAGGAAGTTGGTTCAGCGATTGCATTGGCGCTTCGGGCTCGCTCGTCGTAGTCGGATCGTGAGGGTCATCTTCCACCAGATCGAAATTAACTCCACTCACCGAAAGATCGGGCACTCCGACTCTATCATCGAGTGCGCTAATTGTGACAATTCCGACGCAACTTCGTTTCGCGAACTTGTGCGTTAATGGCATATGTTCAGCCACTTTTGCAACGACTTTCGTGCAGTAACGAAACGGTCTGAAATGTCCCGAAACATGAGTTTTGGGTCGAATGGATCGGATCAGGTGCGTTTGTTGCGAAAAATTCCAATGCAACTTCGTTTAGCGAACTTGGCCAGTTTTGCAACAACTTTCGTGCAGTAACGAAACGGTCGAAAACGCGCCAAAACATGAGTTTTGGGTCCAATGCAGTGGATCGAGTGTGCTCGTTGTGAAAAATTCCGATGCAACTTCGTTTAGCAAACTTTTGCATCAATAACGCTAGATCGGACAGTTTTGCATTGACCTTCGTGCAGTAACGAAATGGTCCGAAACGTGCCAAACATGAGTTTCGCGTCCAATGGAGTGGATCCAGTGCGTTCTTTGCGAAAAGATCCAACGCAACTTCGTTTAGCAAACTTGTGCGTTAATGGTACCAGTTCGGCCAGTTTTGCATCGACATTCGTGCAATAAGGAATCGCTCCGAAACATCCCAAAACACAAGTGTTGGGTCTAATGGAGTGGATTGGGTGCGCTCCTTGTGAAAAATTCCGAAGAAAATTATGTGCTAATGGCGCCAGTTCGGCCAGTTCTGCTTCAACTTTCGAGAAGTAACGAAACGGTCCGAAACGCCCCAAAACTTGAGTTTTGGATCGAATGGATTGGATCAGATGCGTTGGTTGCGGAAAATTCCAACGCAACTTCAATTAGCGAATTTGTGCGTTAATGGCACATATTCGGCCAGTTTTGCAACGAATTTCATGCAAAAACGAAACGGTCCGAAACATCCCAAAACATGAGTTTTGCGTCCAATGGAGTGGATCGGGTGCGCTCGTTGTGAAAAATTCCAACTCAACTTCGTTTAGCGAACTTGTGCCTTAATGGCACATATCCGGCTAGTTTTGCAACAACTTTCACGGAGTAACAAAACGGTCCGAAATTCCCCGAAACATGAGTTTTGGGTCGAATGGATTGGATCAGGTGCGTTTGTTGCGAAAAATTCCAACACAACTTCATTTAGCAAACTTGTGCGTTAATGGCACATGTTCGGCAAGTTTTGCAACAACTTTCGTGCAGTAACGAAACGGTCCGAAATGCCCCAAAACATGAGTTTTGGGTCTAATGGAGTGGATCGGGTGCGCTCTTTGTAAAAAATCCGACGCAACTTCATTTAGCGAACTTGTATGATAATTGCACCACTTCGGCCAGTTTTTCATCGACTTCCGTGCAGTAACGAAAGGTCCGAAATGCCCAAAACATTAGTTTTGGGTCCAGTGGTGTGGATCAGGTGCGTTCGTTGCGAAAAATTCCGACGCAACTTCATCTTGCGAACTTATGCATTAATGGCGCCAGTTCGGCCAGTTTTCGATTGACTTTCATGCAGTAACGAAACGGTCCAAAACGCGTCAAAATATGAGTTTTGGGTCCAATGGAGTGGATCGGGTGCGTTTGTTGCGAAAAGATCCGACGCAACTTCGTTTAGCGAACTTGTGCGTTTATGGCACATGTTCGGCCAGTTTTCCAACGACTTCAGTGCAGTAACGAAATGCTCAGAAACGCCGCAAAACATGTGTTTTGGGTCCAATGGAGTTGATACGGTGCGCTTGTTGTGAAAAATTCCAACGCAACTTCATTTAGCGAACTGTTGCATTAATAGTGCTAGTTCGACTAGTTTTACATCGACTTTTGTGCAGTAATAAAACGGACCGAAACGTCCCAAAACATGAGTTTTGGGTCCAATGTTGTGGATCGGGTGCGTTCGTTACGAAAAGATCCAACGCAACTTCAATTAGCGAATTTGTGCGTTAATTGCGCATGTTCGGCCAGTTTTGCAACGACTTTCGTGCAGTAACGAAATGGTCCGAAATATCCCAAAACATGAATTTTGGGTCTAATGGAGTGGATCGGGTGCGGTCGTTGTGAAAAATTTCGACGCAACTTCGTTTAGCGAACTTGTGCGTTAATAGCACATGTTCAGCCAGTTTTGCAACGAATTTCGTGCAGTAACGAAACGGTCCGAAACAACCCAAAACATGAGTTTTGGGTCTAATGGAGTGGATCAGGTGCACTTGTTGTGAAAAATTCCGGCGCAACTTCGTTTAGCGAACTTGTGCGTTGATGGCACATGTTGGCTAGTTTTGCAACAACTTTCATGCAGTAACGAAATGGTTAGAAATGCCCCAAAACATGAGTTTTGGATCCAATGGAGTGGAAATGGTGCAGTCATTGTTAAAAATTCCAACGCAACTTCGTTTAGCGAACTTATGCGATAATGGCACATGTTCGGCCAGTTTTGCAACGACTTTCGTGCAGTAACGAAACGGTCCGAAACACCCAAAATATGAGTTTTGGGTCCAATGGAGTGGATCAGGTGCGTTCATTGCCAAAACTTCCAATGCATCTTCGTTTAGCGAACTTGGGCGTTAGTGGCGCAGGTTCGGCCAGTTTTGCATCGATTTTCGTAAAGTAATGAAACGGTCCAAAACGCCCCAAAACATGAGTTTTTGGTCCAATGGAGTTGATTGGCTGCATTCGTTGCAAAAAGAACCAACGCAACTTCGTTTAGCGAACTTGTGCGTTAATGGTGCCAGTTCAGCCAGTTTTGCATCAAGTTTCGTGCAGTTACGAAACGGTCCGAAATGCCCCAAAACATGAGTATTGGGTCCAATGGAGTGGATCAGGTGCGTTCGTTGCAAAAAATTTTGACGCAACTTCGTTTAGTGACCTTGTGCGTTAATGGCACCTGTTCGACCAGTTTTGCATCGACTTTCGTGCAATAAGAAAACGGTCCGAAACATCCCAAAACATAACTTTTGGGTCCAATGGAGTGGATCGGGTGCGCTCATTTTGAAAAATTCCGACGCAACTTCGTTTAGCGAACTTTTGCATTAATAGCGCCAGTTCGGCCTATTTTGCATCGACCATCATGCACTAACGAAACGATCCGAAATGTGCCGAAACATGAGTTTAGCATCCAATGGAGTGGATCAGGTGTGTTCGTTGTGAAAAGATCCAACGCAACTTCATTTAGCGAACTTGTGCGTTAATGGAGTGGATCTGAAGCGTTCGTTGCAAAAAATTTTGACACCACTTCGTTTAGCGAAGTTGTGCGTTAATGGCGCATGTTCGGCCAATTTTGCAACGACTTTCATGGAGTAATGAAACGGTCCAAAATGCCTTGAAACATGAGTTTTGGGTCGAATGGATTGGGTCACGTGCGTTTGTTATGAAAAATTCAAACGCAACTAAGTTTTGGCAACAACTTTCGTGCAGTAACAAAATGGACAGAAACGCCCCAAAACAAGAGTTTTGGGTCCAATGGAGTGGATCGGGTGCGCTCGTTGTGAATATTTTCAACGCAACTTCGTTTAGAGAAGTTGTACGTTAGTTGCACCAGTTCGGCCAGTATTTCATCGACTTTTGTGCAGTAACGAAACGGTCCAAAATGCCCAAAATATGAGTTTTGGGTCCAGTGGAGTGGATCAGGTGCGTTCATTGCGAAAAATTCCGACACAACTTGGTCTAGCGAACTTATGCATTAATGGCGCCAGTTCGGCCAGTTTTACATTTACTTTCATGCAGTTACGAAACGGTCCGAAACGCGCCAAAAATATCAGTTTTGGGTCTAATGGAGTGGATCGGGTGCGTTCATTGCGAAAAGATCCGATGCAACTTCGTTTAGCGCTCTTGTACGTTAATTACACCAGTTCGGCCAGTTTTTCATCGACTGTCGTGCAGTAACAAAATGGTCTGAAATGCCCAAAACATGAGTTTTGGGTCCGGTGGAGTGGATTAGGTGCGTTCGTTGCGAAAAATTCCGACGCAACTTAGTCTAGCGAACTTATTGGTTAATGGCGCCAGTTCGCCCAGTTTTGCATTGACTTTCATGCAGTAACGAAACGGTCCGAAACGTGCCAAAATATGAGTTTTGGGTCTACTGGAGTGGATCGGGTGCGCTTGTGGTGAAAAATTCCGACGCAAATTCGTTTAGCGAACTTGTACGTTAATGGCACATGTACGGCCAATTTTGCAATGACTTTCATGGAGTAACGGAACAGTCCAAAATGCCCCGAAATATGAGTTTTGGATCGAATAGATTTGATTAGGTGCGTTTGTTGCGAAAAATTCCAACGCAACTTCGTTTAGCAAACTTGTGCAGTAATTGCACATGTGGGCCAGTTTTGCAACAACTTTCGTGCAGTAACGAAATGGTCAGAAACGCCCCAAAATATGAGTTTTTGATCCAATGGAGTGGATCTGGTGCGCTCATAGTGAAAAATTCCGACGCAACTTCGTTTAGCGAACTTGTGTGTTAATGGCACCAGTTCGGCCAGTTTTTCATCGACTCTCGTGCAGTAACAAAATTGTCCGAAACGCCCAAAATATGAGTTTTGGTTCCAATGGGGTAGATCAGGTGCGTTCATTGCCAAAAATTCCAACGCAACTTCGTTTAGCGAACTTGGTCATTAGTGGCGCAAGTTCAGCCAGTTTTGCATCGATTTTCGTAAAGTAATGAAATGGTCTGAAATGCCCCAAAACATGAGTTTTGGGTCCAATGGAATGGATTGGGTAAGTTCGTTGCAAAAACTTCCAACGCAACTTCGTTTAGCAAATTTGTTTGTTAATGGTGCCAGTTCGGCAAGTTTTGCATCGAGTTTCGTGTTGTAATGAAACGGTCCGAAACGCGCCAAAACATTAGTTTTCGGTCCAATAGAGTGGATCACGTGCGGAAATTCTGATGCAACTTCGTTTAGCGAACTTGTGCGTTAATGGCACCTCTTCGACCAGCTTTGCATCGACTTTCCTGCAGTAACGAAACGGTCCGAAATGACCTAGAACATGAGTTTTTGGTCGAATGGATTGGACCAGGTGCGTTCCTTGTGAAAAATTCCAACGCAACTTCATTTAGCGAACCTATGCATTAATGGCACATGTTCGGCCAGTTTTGCAACGTCTTTCATGCAGTAACGAAACGGTCAGAAACGCCCTAAAACATGAGTTTTAGGTCCACTGGAGTGGATCGGGTGCGCTCGTTGTGAAAAATTCCAACGCAACTTCGTTTAGCGAACTTGTACGTTAATTACACCAGTTCGGCCTGTATTTCATCGACTTTCGAGCAGTAACGAAATGGTCCGAAATGCCCAAAACATGAGTTTTGGGTGCTGTGGAGTGGATTAGGTGCGTTCGTTGCGAAAAATTCCAACGCAACTTCATCTAGCGAACTTATGCGTTAATGGCGCCAGTTCGGCCAGTTTTGCATTGACTTTCATGCAGTAACGAAATGGTCCGAAACGCACCAAAACATGAGTTTTGGGTCCAATGGAGTGGATCGGGTGCGTTTGTTGCGAAAAGATCCGACGCAACTTCGTTTAGCGCTCTTGTCCGTTAATTGCAACAGTTCGGCCAGTTTTTCATCGACTTTTGTGCAGTAATGAAACAGTCCGAAATGCCCAAAACATGAGTTTTGTGATGAGGACATCGCCACTAACGATACTCATGCTCGTGCTCGTCGGCTTACCCATCAAGTAAGTTCACTCTTAAGTTCAGGTTCATCATATTTAGAGAATGGAGACATGTGCACTCTTGTTTTACTTAGGAACAATGGATTGGATCAAAAGGAAAGAGGCATCGCGCAGGCTGGATTCGGACTGCAGAACAGACACGACTTGTGACGGCCGCCACGACTTCATCCGGACTCCGTTTTGGTCGGTCAAGTACTTCCTGGAAAGCTTATCAAATCTACTTTCCAACGGATCTCGAATCACCTCAATATCTGTTCGGAGTCAACCGCAATCCTAGATTTACTACAGAATTCTTTTCAGTCACGGTGCTGCACCACCCTAATTTGGCCCAACGGGCTGTGTATCAAGTTGAGTCCAAGACGGATGCGCCCTAGGGTTGGAACACGACCCCAACACCCTTGTGGTCATTCTTCCACTTCTTTATAACCTTTAGCCGCCGTCAAGAACACTCGGGTTTTGTTAGATGCAAGTTTAGCTTTTGCTACTTCCTTGTAGACGCGCGTGCTGATCCAGCCGCCCGTCCACTTGTTTTCAGAACCCCACCATAATTGAGATTCGGTTTGAGACCTTCAATTACATCTTGTAATTTTAGTACTTGTTCTACTTGTTCTTGCTGGTTCTTCGATTGCTTGCAGGACGAGTGCCCTAGTGGCCGGGTGTCGCGCTCCACAAGATCGCGGCAACCAAAGGAGGTGGTGTATCGGTTGCTAAGGCGCAGCATCTTTGGAAGGCTGTAGTCGGGCCGTGAACGTCGTCTCCTCCATCAATCGAGTTATTCCACGCCTCTCATCGAAAGATCAGGAACAAACCCTAACGGGTCCACCTCAGTTGGTAATCAGAGCAAGGTTGTTCGGTGAGAGACTTCCAATCCTTCACTGTTTTTATTTCCTACAGTCCAAAAAATGCCAAAAATAGTAGAATTTTTTTCCCCCACCGCAATCCTATAGACCCTTTTGAGCCTTTACTAGTACTGCTTAGTTAGGGCTTGTTGAGTTTTCGGTTGCATCGGTTGTGTCGAGTTGCTGGTCTTAGTTGTAGTCTTTTAGAGTTTCGAGTTCTTGTCACGTTTGGTCACGTACGCTGCCTTTTCATCACTGTTTTGGCCGAATCAGAATACACTTTGGCTGTCAAGTTCGACTTGGAATCGGTTAAGCGCGTGTTGGCCGAGACCGACTTGATTTCAGGTAGCCTTTTCATCTTGCGGTTGCCGAATCTGAGTGTCTCTTTGTTATCAAGTCCGAGTTGGACTCGGTGCCTGTTTGTTATCAAGTCTGAGTTGAATTCGGTGCTGGTTGCATCTGAGTCCGAACTGTGCACTAAAGGCAATAGCACTTCACACATATATTTAAGTGTTCGGCCCACTCCACAGAGAGAGAGAGAGCGTGTGTGGTGACTTGCTCACTTGTATTCCTTTGTTCATAGCATCTGTTTTTGAGGTTTCCCCTGAAAAAAAGAAAAAAAAGAAAAAAAGGATCAGTGTTAAAAAAAGAAGAAGCAAGGGGCTAATTCATTGCGTTTGTTTTTTCCCTTCTGTTCGGAGTGGTGCTTTGTGACTTCCTTTGTGTCCAGGCTCGCATTTCTAGCACGGTCTAGACTAGTACCAGCACAGTACCACCATTGAACGATTATTCAGCTTGCTTTTGTGACTAATGTGGTGCTAGTACTTCCTTGTTCAAGCCCACCTACAGCTCCACATATCCGACTACAGCTCCACAGGTCTTGTTGCTGCAGCGCTGATACACTTCATTCCGCGGTTGCGGACTTGTTGGTTGCCGTCCCCTCCTAGCAGCAAGGTAAGAATTGGTAAGAGCTTGTGCAACAGGTTGAGAGTGAGCGCCTTGCAGTAGCTACACCCTATTAGCTGTAGGGATTTTACTCCTTCACTTGCTTTTCTTGTTGTTCTTGTTTTTCTCACCATGGCAGGCTCCAAGGAGGATCATAGCTTGCATCAGTCTCCACGTACCAGGGGCATCATACAACATTTTGAAAGGCAAGTGCAGCGGCACACAGAGGGACTTGATAATGATATGCAGGTGATGAATGACAAGATTGGACAATTGGAGGCTACGCAGATTGCCACCAACACCAAGCTTACGGGTCTGGAGACAGCGGTCGGCAATATTGACAAGAGTCTTGCTGCTCTTTTGCGGCGTTTTGATGAGCTCCATGCGAAGACCAACGAACAGCGTGATGATCGGGAGGAGGAATATATTGCAAGGTATGGGTGGTTTTCACCACCGTGAGGTACGCACCAATGATGACGCTTTCAGCAAGATTAAATTTAAGATATCTCCTTTTGATGGTACATATGACCCTGATGCATACATTTCTTGGGAAATTGCTGTTGATCAAAAGTTTGCATGCCATGATTTTCCTGAGAATGCACGTGTTAGGTCTGCTACTAGTGAGTTCACTGATTTTGCTTCTGTTTGGTGGATAGAACATGGCAAGAAAAATGCTGATGACATGCCACAAACTTGGGATGCTTTGAAACGAGTCATGCGGGCTAGATTCGTTCCTTCTTACGATGCACATGATCTGTTACATAAGTTACAACAATTGAGGCAGGGCACTAGAAGTGTAGAAGAATATTATCAGGAATTGCAAATGGGTATGCTACGTTGTAATTTAGTGGAGGGTGAGGAACCTGCTATGGCTAGATTTTTGGGCGGGTTAAATAGAGAAATTCATGATATTCTTGCGTATAAAGATTATACTAACGTAACCCGTTTGTTCCATCTTGCTTGTAAAGCTGAAAGGGAGGTACAGGGACGACGTGCTAGTGCTAGGTCTAATGTTTCTGCAGGTAAATCTACATCATGGCAGCCACGCATGACTACTTCTATGGGCAGACGTGCACCTGTACCAGCTCCTTCACCGAGTCGTACAGCAGCATCTTCTCCATCCAGCGACAAGCCACGCGCTCCTCCCACCACTTCAGCAACCAAGACTGTCCAGAAGCCAGCCGCTAGTGCTTCCTCGGTTGCATCCACGGGTAGAACAAGGGATGTCCAGTGTCATCGGTGCAAGGGCTTTGGGCACGTGCAGCGTGACTGTCCTACCAAGCGCGTTTTGGTGGTCAAAGATGATGGTGCGTATTCCTCTGCTAGTGATTTTGATAACGATACGCTTGCTTTGTTTGCTGCTGACCATGCAGGTAACGAGGGACCACCAGACGAACATATTGATGCAGGGGCAGCCGAACACTACGAGAGTCTCATTGTGCAGCGTGTGCTTAGTGCACAGATGGAGAAGGCGGAGCAAAATCAGCGACACACGCTGTTCCAAACTAAGTGTGTCATTAAAGAGCGTTCGTGTCGTATGATTATTGATGGAGGTAGCTGCAACAATTTGGCTAGCAGTGAACTGGTGGAGAAGCTTGCACTCAGCACCAAACCACACCCACACCCGTATCACATTCAATGGCTAAACAACAGTGGTAAGGCTAAGGTAACGAGGCTGGTGCGTATTAATTTTGCAATCGGATCATATCATGATGTTATTGAGTGCGATGTTGTGCCTATGCAAGCTTGCCATATTCTGCTCGGTAGGCCTTGGCAATTTGATACGGATTGTGTGCATTATGGTAGGTCAAATCAGTTTTCGCTCTTGCACCATGATAAGAAAATTGTGTTGCTTCCTATATCTCCTGAAGCTATTGTGCGTGATGATACTGCTAGATCTGCCAAAGCTAAAAGTGAGACCAATAAGATTGACAAGTCGGTTGCTAATAAGCAAGATGAGATACGCTTGAAAGGGACTTGCTTGCTTGCTACTAAATCTGATATTAATGACTTGATTGCTACCACTTCTGTTGCCTATGCTTTGGTGTGCAAAGATGCTTTGATTTCCATTCAAGATATGCAGCACTCTTTGCCCCCTGTTGTCGCCAACATTTTGCAGGAGTATTCTGATGTGTTTCCAAGTGAAATACCAGCGGTGCTGCCATCAATACGAGGGATTGAGCACTAATTTGATCTGATTCCAGGTGCATCGCTGCCCAACCGTGCGTCGTACAGGACCAATCCGGAAGAAACGAAAGAGATTCAGTGACAAGTGCAAGAACTACTCGACAAAGGTTATGCACGTGAGTCTCTTAGTCCTTGTGCTGTTCCGGTTATTTTAGTCCCTAAGAAAGATGGAACGTGGCGTATGTGTGTCGATTGTAGAGCTATTAACAATATCACAATTCGATATCGATATCCTATTCCATGTTTGGATGATATGCTTGATGAATTGAGTGGTGCTGTTGTGTTTACCAAAGTTGATTTGCGTAGTGGGTACCACCAGATTCGCATGAAATTGGGAGATGAATGGAAAACTTCTTTCAAAACTAAGTTCGGGTTATATGAGTGGTTAGTCATGCCTTTTGGGTTAACTAATGCACTTAGTACCTTCATGCGATTAATGAATGAGGTTTTGCGTGCTTTCATTGGCAAATTTGTTGTGGTCTACTTTGATGATATTCTGATTTATAGCAAATCCATGGAGGCACATCTTGATCATTTACATACTGTTTTTACTGCTTTACGTGATGCACGTTTATTTGGTAACCTTGAGAAGTGCATCTTTTGCACAGATCGAGTATCTTTTCTTGGCTATGTTGTCACTCCACAGGGAATTGAAGTTGATCAAGCCAAGGTGGAAGCTATTCAGGGATGGCCTGTACCAAAGACCATCACACAGGTGCGGAGTTTTCTAGGACTTGCTGGGTTCTATCGTCGCTTCGTGAAGGATTTCAGCACCATTGCAACACCGTTGAATGCGCTTACGAAGAAGGGGGTGCCCTTTTCTTGGGGCACCACACAAGAGAATGCGTTCACCATGTTGAAAGATAAGTTGACACATGCACCTCTCCTCCAACTTTCTGATTTTAATAAGACCTTTGAGCTTGAATGTGATGCTAGTGGAATTGGTTTGGGTGGTGTTTTGTTACAGATGGTAAACCTGTTGCATATTTTAGTAAAAAATTGAGCGGACCTGTTCTAAATTATTCTACTTATGACAAGGAATTGTATGCTCTTGTGCGCACATTAGAAACATGGCAGCATTATTTGTGGTCCAAAGAGTTTGTTATCCATTCTGATCATGAATCTTTGAAACATATTCGTAGTCAAGGAAAACTGAACCGTAGACATGCTAAGTGGGTTGAATTTATTGAATCTTTTCCTTATGTCATCAAACACAAGAAAGGGAAAGAGAACGTCATTGCTGATGCTTTGTCTAGGCGATATACTTTGTTGACACAACTTGATTGTAAGATTTTTGGTTTGGACATAATTAAAACACAATATGTGAATGATGCTGATTTTAAGGATGTTTTGCTGCATTGTAAGGATGGAAAAGTATGGAACAAATTCATCGTCAATGATGGGTTTGTGTTTCGAGCTAACAAGCTATGCATTCCAGCTAGCTCCGTTCGTTTGTTGTTGTTACAGGAAGCGCATGGCGGTGGCTTGATGGGGCATTTTGGAGCAAAAAAGACAGAGGATGTACTTGCTGGTCATTTCTTTTGGCTAAAAATGAGAAGAGATGTGGAGCGATTTGTTGCACGCTGCACTACATGTCAAAAGGCTAAGTCACGTTTAAATCTGCATGGTTTGTATATGCCTTTACCAGTTCCTAGTGCTCCTTGGGAGGATATTTCTATGGATTTCGTGTTGGGATTGCCTAGAACTAGGAAGGGATGTGATAGCGTTTTTGTGGTTGTGGATAGATTTTCCAAGATGGCACACTTTATTCCATGTCATAAAACTGATGATGCTACACATGTTGCTGATTTGTTCTTTCGAGAAATTGTTCGTTTGCATGGTGTGCCAAACACAATTGTTTCTGATCGTGATGCCAAATTTCTTAGCCACTTTTGGAGAACTTTATGGGCACAATTGGGAACTAAGCTTCTATTTTCTACCACTTGTCATCCCCAAACTGATGGTCAAACTGAAGTTGTTAAACCTTGTCTACCATGTTAAGGGCTGTTTTAAAGAAGAATATTAAGTTGTGGGAAGAATGTTTGCCTCATGTTGAGTTTGCTTATAATCGTTCCATGCATTCTACCACAAAGATGTGCCCTTGTTTATGGCTTGATTCCTCGTGCTCCTATTGATTTAATGCCTTTGCCCACTTCTGAAAAATTGAACTTGATGCTAAGCAACGTGCTGAACTGATGTTAAAACTGCATGAAACAACTAAAGAAAACATAGAGCGCATGAATTCTAAGTATAAGTTTGCTGGTGATAAAGGTAGAAAGCAATTGATTTTTGAACCTGGTGACTTGGTTTGGTTGCACTTGAGAAAGGATAGGTTTCCTGCTTTGAGAAAATCTAAATTGATGCCTCGGGCTGATGGACGGTTTAAAATGCTAGAACGAATTAATGATAATGCATATAAGCTAGACCTGCCTGTGGATTTTGGGGTTAGTCCCACATTTAACATTGCAGATTTGAAGCCATATTTGGGAGCAGACGATGAGCTTGAGTCGAGGACGACTCAAATGCAACAAGGGGAGGATGATGAGGACATCGCCACTAACGATACATCCACACCTACACCAGTATCTACTTCAACGACACCTCTTGGTCCTTTTACTCGCGCTCGTGCTCGTCGGCTTACCAATCAAGTAAGTTCACTCTTAAGTTCAGGTTCATCATATTTAGAGAATGGAGACACGTGCACTCTTGTTTTACTCAGGAACAATGGATTGGATCAAAAGGGAAGAGGCATCGCGCAGGCTGGATTCGGACTGCAGAACTGACACGACTTGTGACAGCCGCCACGACTTCATCCGGACTCTGTTTTGGTCGGTCAAGTACTTCCTGGAAAGCTTATCAAATCTACTTTGCACGGATCCGGAATCACCTCAATATCTGTTCGGAGTCAACCGCAATCCTAGATTTACTACAGAGTCCTTTTCAGCCACGGTGCTGCACCACCCTAATTTGGCCCAACGGGCCGTGTATCAAGTTGAGTCCAAGACGGATGCGCCCTAGGGTTGGAACACGACCCCAGAACCCTTGTGGTTATTCTTCCACTTCTTTATAACCTTTAGCCGCCGTCAAGAACACTCGGGTTTTGTTAGATGCAAGTTTAGCTTTTGCTACTTCCTTGTAGACGCGCGTGCTGATCCAGCCGCCCGTCCACTTGTTTTCAGAACCCCACCATAATTGAGATTCGGTTTGAGACCTTTAATTACATCTTGTAATTTTAGTACTTGTTCTACTTGTTTTTGCTGGTTCTTCGATTGCTTGCAGGACGAGTGCCCTAGTGGCCGGGTGTCGCGCTCCACAAGATCACGGCAACCAAAGGAGGTGGTGTATCGGTTGCTAAGGCGCAGCATCTTTGGAAGGCTGTAGTCGGGCCGTGAACGTCGTCTCCTCCATCAATCGAGTTATTACACGCCTCTCATCGAAAGATCAGGAACAAACCCTAACGGGTCCACATCCTTTTGGGCACAATGGAGTGGATCGGGTGTGTTCGTTGCGAAAAATTCCGACGCAATTTCTTCTAGCGAACTCATGCGTTAATAGCGCCAGTTCGGCCAGTTTTGCATTGACTTTCATGCAGTAACAAAACGGTCCGAAACGCGCCAAAATATGAGTTTTGGGTCCAATGGAGTGGATCGGGTGCGTTCGTTGTGAAAAGATCTGACGCAACTTTGTTTAGCGAACTTGTGCGTTAATGGCACATGCTCGGCCAGTTTTGCAACGACTTCAGTGCATTAACGAAACGGTCAGAACTGCCCCAAAACATGAGTTTTGGGTCCAATGGGGTGGATCGAGTGCGCTCATTTTGAAAAATTCCGATGCAACTTCGTCTAGCGAACCTATGCATTGAGTTTCGTGCACTAACAAAATGCTCCGAAACGCCCCCAAAACATTAGTTTTCGGTCCAATCGAGTGGATCACGTGCGTTCGTTGCGAAAAATTTTGACGCAATTTCATTTAGTGAACTTGTGCGTTAATGGCACCTCTTCGACCAGTTTTGCATCGACTTTCCTGCAGTAACGAAACGGTCCGAAACACCTCAAAACATGAGTTATAGGTCGAATGGATTGGATCAGGTGCGTTTCTTGTGAAAAATTCCAACACAACTTCATTTAGCGAACTTGTGCGTTAATGGCACATATTCGGCCAGTTTTGCAACGAGTTTTGTGCAGTAACGAAACGGTCAGAAACACCCCAAAAAATGAGTTTTGGATCCAATCGAGCGGATCAGGTGCATTAGTTGCAAAAAACTTCGACGCAACTTCGTTTAGCGAACTTGTGCGTTAATGGCACATGTTCGGCCAGTTTTGCAACGACTTTCGTGCAGTAACAAAAAGGTCAGAAACGCCCCAAAACATGAGTTTTGGGTCCAATGGAGTGGATCGGGTGCGCTCGTTGTGAAAAATTCGGGCGCAACTTCGTTTAGCGAACTTGTACGTTAATTGCACAAATTCGGCCTGTTTTTCATCGACTTTCGTGCAGTAACGAAGCGGTCTGAAATGCCCAAAACATGAGTTTTGGGTCCAGTGGAGTGGATTAGGTGCGTTCGTTGCAAAAAATTCCGATGCAACTTGGTGTAGCGAACTTGTGCGTTAATGGCAGCTCTTCGACCAATTTTGCATCGACTTTCCTGCAGTAAGAAAACAGTCTGAAACACCCTAGAACATGAGTATTTGGTCGAATGGATTGGATCAGGTGCGTTCCTTGTGAAAAATTCCAACGCAACACTTCGTTTAGTGAACCTGTGCGTTAATGGCACAAGTTCGGCCAGTTTTGCAACGTCTTTCGTCTTGTAACAAAACGGTCAGAAACGCCCCAAAACATGAGTTTTGGGTCCACCGGAGTGGATCGGGTGCGCTCGTTGTGAAAAATTCCAACGCAACTTCGTTTAGCGAACTTGTACATTAATTGCACCAGTTCGGCCAGTATTTCATCCATTTTCGAGCAGTAACGAAACGGTCCGAAATGCTCAAAACAAGAGTTTTGGGTCCTGTGGAGTGGATTAGGTGCGTTCGTAGCGAAAAATTCCGACACAACTTCATCTAGCGAACTTATGCGTTAATGGCGCCAATTCGGCCAGTTTTACATTGACTTTCATGCAGTAATGAAATGGTCCGAAACGCACCAAAACATGAGTCTTGGGTCCAATGGAGTGGATCGGGTGCGTTCGTTGCGAAAAGATCCGATGCAACTTCGTTTAGCGCTCTTGTCCGTTAATTGCAACGGTTCGGCCAGTTTTTCATTGACTTTAATGCAGTAACGAAACGGTCCGAAACGCGCCAAAATATGAGTTTTGGGTCCAATGGAGTGGATCGGGTGCGTTCGTTGTGAAAAGATCCGACGCAACTTTGTTTAGCGCTCTTGTCCGTTAATTGCAACAGTTCGGCCAGTTTTTCATTGACTATAATGCAGTAACGAAACGGTCCGAAACACGCCAAAATATGAGTTTTGGGTCCAATGGAGTGGATCAGGTGCGTTCGTTATGAAAAGATCCGACGCAACTTTGTTTAGCGAACTTGTGTGTTAATGGCACATGCTCGGCCAGTTTTGCAACGACTTCAGTGCATTAACGAAACGGTCAGAACTCCCCAAAACATGAGTTTTGGGTCCAATAGAGTGCATCGGGTGCGCTTGTTGTGAAAAATTCCGACGCAACTTCGTCTAGCGAACCTATGCATTGAGTTTCGTGCACTAACAAAATGCTCCGAAACGCCCCAAAACATTAGTTTTCGGTCCAATCGAGTGGATCACGTGCGTTCGTTGCGAAAAATTTTGACGCAATTTCATTTAGTGAACTTGTGCGTTAATGGCACCTCTTCGACCAGTATTGCGTCGACTTTCCTGCAGTAACGAAACGGTCTGAAACGCCCTAGAACATGAATTATAGGTCGCATGGATTGGATCAGGTGCGTTTCTTGTGAAAATTTCCAACGCAACTTCATTTAGCGAACTTGTGCGTTAATGGCACATATTTGGCCAGTTTTGCAACGAGTTTCGTGCAGTAACGAAACGGTCAGAAACGCCCCAAAAAATGAGTTTTGGATCCAATCGAGGGGATCAGGTGCGTTAGTTGCAAAAAATTTCGACGCAACTTTGTTTAGCGAACTTGTGCGTTAATGGCACATGTTCAGCCAGTGTTACAACGACTTTCGTGCTATAACAAAACGGTCAGAAACGCCCCAAAGCATGAGTTTTGGGTCCAATGGAGTGGATCGGGTGCGCTCGTTGTGAAAAATTCCGGCGCAACTTCGTTTATCAAACTTGTGCGTTAATGGTGGACAGTTTTGCATCGAGTTTCGTGAAGTAACGGAACGGTCCGAAACACTCGAAAACATGAGTTTTGGGTCCAATGGAGTGGATAAGGTGCGTTCATTGCCAAAAATTCCAACGCAACTTCGTCTAGCGAACTTGTGCCTTAATAGCACATATTCGGCCAGTTTTGCAACGAGTTTCATGCAGTACAAAACGGTCGGAAACGTCGCAAAACATGAGTTTTGGGTCCAATCGAGCGGATCAGGTGCGCTCGTTGCGAAAAATTTCGACGCAACTTCATTTAGCGAACTTGTGCGTTAATGGCACATGTTCGGCTATTTTTGCAACGACCTTCGTGCAGTAACAAAACGGTCAGAAATGCCCAAAACTTGAGTTTTGGGTCCAATTGAGTGGATCGGGTGCGCTCGTTGTGAAAATTTCCGACACAACTTCGTTTAGCGAACTTGTACGATAATTGCACCAGTTCGGCCAGTTTTTCATCAACTTTCATGTAGTAATGAAACGATCTGAAATGCCCAAAACATGAGTTTTGGGTCCAATGGAGTGGATCAGGTGCGTTCGTTACGAAAAATTTTGATGCAACTTCATTTAGCGAAGATATGCGTCAATGGCTCCAGTTCGGCCAGTTTTGCATTTACTTTCATGCAGTAACAAAACGGTCCAAAACGCGCCAAAAAATGAGTTTTGGGTGCAATGGAGTGGATCGGGTGCGTTCATTGCAAAAAGATCCGACGTAACTTCATTTAGCGAACTTGTGCATTAATGGTACATGCTCGGCCAGTTTTGCAACGACTTCAGTGCAGTAACGAAACGGTCAGAAACGCCCCAAAACATGAGTTTTGGGTGAAATGGAATGGCTCGGGTGCGCTTGTTGTGAAAAATTCCGACACAACTTCATCTAGTGAACTTATGCATTGAGTTTCGTGCAGTAACAAAACGGTCCAAAATGCACCAAACCATTAGTTTTCGGTCCAATGGAGTGGATCACGTGCATTCGTTTCGAAAAATTTTGACGCAACTTCGTTTAGCGAACTTGTGCGTCAATGGAACCTCTTCGACCAGTTTTGCATCGACTTTCCGGCAGTAACGAAACGGTCCAAAACGCCCTAGAACATGAGTTTTAGGTCGAATGGATTGGATCGGGTGCGTTCCTTGTGAAAAATTCCAACGCAACTTCGTTTAGCGAACTTGTGCGTTAATGGCAAATGTTTGGCCAGTTTTGCAACGTCTTTTGTGCAGTAACGAAACGGACAGAAACGCCCCAAAACATGAGTTTTGGGTCCAATGGAGTGGATCGGGTGTGCTCGTTGTGAAAAATTCCAACGCAACTTCGTTTAGCGAACTTGTTCGTTAATTGCACCAGTTCGGCCAGTATTTCATCGACTTTCGTGCAGTAATGAAACGGTCCGAAATGCCCAAAACATGAGTTTTGGGTCCAGTGGAATTGATCAGGTGCGTTCGTTGCCAAAAATTCCGACGCAACTTCGTCTAGCGAACTTATGCGTTAATGGCTCCAGTTCGGCCAGTTTCTCATCGACTTTCGTGCAGTAACGAAATGGTCCGAAATGCCCAAAACATGAGTTTTGGGTCCAGTGGAGTGGATCAGGTGCGTTCGTTGCGAAAAATTCCGACGCAACTTCGTCTAGCGAACTTATGCGTTAATGGCGCCAGTTCGGCAGTTATGCATTGACTTTCATGCAGTAATGAAACGGTCCGAAACGCGCCAAAACAGGAGTTTTGGGTCCAATGGAGTGAATCGGGTGCGTTCGTTCCGAAAAGATCGGACGCAACTTCGTTTAGCGAACTTGTGCATTATTGGCACATGCTCGGCCAGTTTTGCAACGACTTCAGTGCAGTAAAGAAACGGTCAGAAATGCCCCAAAACATAAGTTTTGGGTCCAATGGAGTGGATCGGGTGCGCTTGTTGTGAAAAATTCCGACGCAACTTCGTCTAGCGAACTGTTGCATTAATAGCGCCAGTTTGGCCAGTTTTACATCGATTTTCGTGCAGTAATGAAATGGACCGAAACGTGCCAAAACATGAGTTTTGGGTCCAATGGAGTGGATCGGGTGCGTTCGTTACGAAAAGATCCAACGCAACTTCGTTTATCGAACTTGTGCGTTAATGGTGCCAGTTTTGCATCGAGTTTTGTGAAGTAACGAAACGGTCCGAAACACTCCAAAACATGAGTTTTGCGTCCAATGGAGTGGATCATGTGCGTTCGTTGCCAAAAATTCCATCGCATCTTCCCTTAGAGAACTTGAGCGTTAATGGCACATATTCGGCCAGTTTTGCAACGAGTTTCGTGCAGTAACAAAACGGTCAGAAACGCCCCAAAACATCAGTTTTGGATCCAATCGAGCAGATCAGGTGCCTTCGTTGCGAAAAAGTTCGACGCAACTTCGTTTAGCGAACTTGTGCGTTAATGGCACATCTTCGGTCAGTTTTGCAACAACTGTCGTGCAGTAACAAAACGGTCAGAAACGCCCCAAAACTTGAGTTTTTGGTCCAATGGAGTGGATCGGGTGCGCTCGTTGCGAAAAGACCCGACGCAACTTCGTTTAGCGAACTTGTACGATAATTGCACCAGTTCAGCTAGTTTTTCATCAACTTTCGTGCAGTAATGAAACGATCTGAAATGCCCAAAATATGAGTTTTGGGTCCAATGAAGTGGATCAGGTGCGTTCGTTGCGAAAAATTCCGACGCAACTTCGTGTAGCGAACTTATGCGTTAATGGCTCCGGTCCGGCCAGATTTGTATTTACTTTCATGCAGTAATGAAACGGTCCGAAACGCGCCAAAAAATGAGTTTTGGGTCCAATGGAGTGGATCGGGTGCGTTCGTTGCGAAAAGATCCGACGTAACTTCGTTTAGCGAACTTGTGCATTAATGGTACATGCTCGGCCAGTTTTGCAACAACTTCAGTGCAGTAACGAAACGGTCAGAAACGCCCCAAAACATGAGTTTTGTGTCCAATGGAGTGGATCGGGTGCGCTTGTTGTGAAAAATTTCGACACAACTTCGCCTAGCGAACTTATGCATTGAGTTTCGTGCAGTAATGATACGGTCCAAAATAACCCAAAACATTAGTTTTCGGTCCAATGGAGTGGATCACGTGCATTCGTTGCGAAAAATTTTGATGCAACTTCGTTTAGCAAACTTGTGTGTTAATGGCACCTCTTCGACCAGTTTTGCATCGAGTTTCCGGCAGTAACGAAACGGTCCAAAACGCCATAGAACATGAGTTTTAGGTCGAATGGATTGGATCAGGTGCGTTCCTTGTGAAAAATTCCAACGCAACTTCGTTTAGCGAACTTGTGTGTTAATGGCACATGTATGGCCAGTTTTGCAACATCTTTCGTGCAGTAATGAAACGGACAGAAACGCCTCAAAACATGAGTTTTGGGTCCAATGGAGTGGATCGGGTGTGCTCGTTGTGAAAAATTCCAACGCAACTTCGTTTAACGAACTTGTATGTTAATTGCACCAGTTCGGCTAGTATTTCATCGACTTTCGTGCACTAACGAAATGGTCCGAAATGCCCAACACATGACTTTTGGGTCCAGTGGAGTGGATCAGGTGCGTTCGTTGCCAAAAATTCCGACGCAACTTCATCTAGCGAACTTATGCGTTAATGGCTCTAGTTTGGCTAGTTTTTCATTGACTTTCATGCAGAAACGAAACGGTCCGAAATGCCCAAAACATGAGTTTTGGGTCCAGTGGAGTGGATCAGGTGTGTTCGTTGCGAAAAATTCCGACGCAACTTCGTCTAGCGAACTTATGTGTTAATGGCGCCAGTTCGGCCAGTTTTGCATTGACTTTCATGCGGTAATGAAACGGTCCGAAACGCGCCAAAATAGAAGTTTTGGGTCCAATGGAGTGGATCGGGTGCGTTCTTTGCGAAAAGATCGGACGCAACTTTGTTTAGCGAACTTGTGCGTTAGTGGCACATGCTCGGCCAGTTTTGCAACGACTTCAGGGCAGTAAAGAAACGGTCAGAAACGCCCCAAAACATGAGTTTTGGGTCCAATGGAGCGGATCGGGTGCACTTGATGTGAAAAATTCCGACGCAACTTCGTTTAGCGAACTGTTGCATTAATGGCGCAAGTTTGGCCAGTTTTACATCGACTTTCATGCTGTAACGAAACGGACCGAAACATGCCAAATCATGGGTTTTGGGTCCAATGGAGTGGATCGGGTGCGTTCGTTACGAAAAGATCCAACGCAACTTCGTTTATCAAACTTGTGCGTTAATGGTGCCAGTTCGGCCAGTTTTGCATCGAGTTTTGTGAAGTAACGAAACGGTCCAAAATACCCCAAAACATGAGTTATGGGTCCAATGGAGTGGATCAGGTGCGTTCATTGCCAAAAATTCCAACGCAACTTCGTTTAGCAAACTTGTGCCTTAATAGCACATATTCGGCCAGTTTTGCAACGAGTTTCGTGCAGTAACAAAACGGTCGGAAACGCTGCAAAACATGAGTTTTGGGTCCAATCGAGTAGATCAGGTGCGTTCGTTGCGAAAAAGTTTGACGCAACTTCGTTTAGCGAACTTGCGCGTTAATGGCACATGTTCGGCCACTTTTGCAACAACTTTCGTGCAGTAACAAAACAGTCAGAAACGCCCCAAAACATGAGTTTTGGGTCCAATGGAGTGGGTCGGGTGTGCTCGTTGCGAAAAGATCCGACGCAACTTCATTTAGCGAACTTGTACGATAATTGCACTAGTTCAGCCAGTATTTCATCGACTTTCATGCAGTGACGAAACGGTCTGAAATGCCCAAAACATGAGTTTTGGGTCCAGTGGAGTGGATTAGGTGCGTTCGTTGTAAAAAATTTCGACGCAACTTCGTCTAGTGAACTTATGCGTTACTGGCGCCAGTTCGGCTAGTTTTGCATTTACTTTCATGCAGTAACGAAACGGTCCGAAATGTGCCAAAACATGAGTTTTGGGTCCAATGGAGTGGATCAGGTGAGTTCATTGCGAAAAGATCCGACACAACTTCATTTAGCGAACTTGTGCATTAATGGCACATGCTCGGCCAGTTTTGCAACGACTTCAATGCAGTAAAGAAAAGGTGAGAAACGGCCCAAAACATGAGTTTTGGGTCCAGTGGAGTGGATCGGGTGCACTTGTTATGAGAAATTCTGACGCAACTTCGTCTAGCGAACTTATGCATTGAGTTTCGTGCATTAACGAAATGATCTGAAACGAACCAAAACATTAGTTTTCGGTCCAATAGAGTGGATCACATGCGTTCGTTGCGAAAAATTTTAACGCAACTTCGTTTAGCGAACTTGTGCGTTAATGGCACCTCTTCGACCAGTTTCCTGCAGTAACGAAAGGTCCGAAATGCCCTAGAACATGAGTTATAGGTCGAATGGATTGGATTAGGTGCGTTCCTTGTGAAAAATTCCAACGCAACTTCGTTTAGCGAACTTGTGCGTTAATGGAACATGCTCGGCCAGTTTTGCAACGAATTTCGTGCAGTAGCGAAACGGACAGAAACGCCCCAAAACATGAGTTTTGGGTCCAATGGAGTGGATTGGGTGCGCTCGTTGTGAAAAATTCCAGCGCAACTTCGTTTAGCGAACTTGTACGTTAATTGCACCAGTTCGGCCAGTATTTCATCGACTTTTGTGTAGTAACTAAATGGTCAAAAATGCCCAAAACATGAGTTTTCGGTCCAGTGGAGTGGGTCAGCTGCGTTCGTTGCGAAAAATTTCGACGCAACTTCGTCTAGCGAACTTATGCGTTAATGGCGCAAGTTCGGCCAGTTTTGCATTGACTTTCATGTAGTAATGAAACGGTCCGAAACGCACCAAAATATGAGTTTTGGGTCCAATGGAGTGGATCATGTGCGTTCGTTGCGAAAAGATCCGACGCGACTTCGTTTAGCGCTCTTGTACGTTAATTGCATTAGTTCGGCCAGTTTTTCATCGACTTTCGTGCAGTAACGAAACGGTCCGAAATGACCAAAACAAGAGTTTTGGGTCCAGTGGAGTGGATCTGGTGCGTTCGTTGCGAAAAATTCCGATGCAACTTCGTCTAGCGAACTTATGCGTTAATGGCGCCAGTTCGGCCAGTTTTGCATTGACTTTCTGCAGTAACGAAACGGTCCGAAACGCGCCAAAACATGAGTTTTGGGTCCAATGGAGTGGATCGGGTGTGTTCATTGCGACAAGATCCGACAGAACTTCATTTAGCGAACTTGTGCGTTAATGGCACATGCTGGGCCAATTTTGCAACGACTTCAGCGCAGTAACGAAACGGTCAGAAACAACCCAAAACATAAGTTTTGGGTCCAATGGAGTGGACCCGGTGCGCTTGTTGTGAAAAATTCCGATGCAACTTCATTTAGCGTCAGTTCAGCCAGTTTTACATCGACTTTCGTGCAGTAACGAAACGGACCGAAACGAGCCAAAACATGAGTTTTTGGTCCAATGGAGTGGATAGGGTGCGGTCGTTACGAAAAGATCTAACGCACTTCGTTTAGCGAACTTGTGTGTTAATGGTGCTAGCTCGGCCAGTTTTGCATCGAGTTTCGTGAAGTAACGAAACGGTCCGAAACGCCCCAAAATATGAGTTTTGGGTCCAATGGAGTGGATCAGGTGCGTTCGTTGCATAAAATTCCAACGCAACTTTATTTAGCGAACTTCTGCGTTAGTGGGGCAAGTTCAGCTAGTTTTGCATCGACTTTCGTAAAGTAACGAAACAGGCCGAAACGCCCAAAACATGAGTTTTGGGTCCAATGGAGTGGATCTGGTGGGTTCGTTCTGAAAATTTCCAACGTAACTTCGTTTAGCGAACTTGTGCGTTAATTGTGACCATTCGGCCAGTTTTGCATCAAGTTTCGTGCAGTAACCAAACATCCGAAATGCCCCAAAACATGAGTTTTGGGTCCAAGGGAGTGGATCAGGTGCGTTCGTTGCGAAAAATTTTGACGACACTTCGTTTAGCGAACTTGTGCGTTAATGGCACCTATTCGGCCAGTTTTGCATCGACTTTCGTGCAGTAACGAAACAGTTCGAAATGCCCTAGAACATGAGTTTTAGGTCGAATGGATTGGATCAGGTGCGTTCGTTGCGAAAAATACCAATGCAACTTCGTTTAGCGAACTTGTGCGTTAATGGCACATGTTTGGCCAGTTTTGCAACGACTTTCGTGCAGTAAGCAAACGATCCGAAACGCCCCCAAAACATGAGTTTTGGGTCCAATGAAGTGGATCGGGTTCATTCATTGCAAAAAGATCGAATGCAACTTCATTTAGCGAACTTCAGTGCAGCAACGAGATGGTCAAAAATGCACCAAAACATGAGTTTTGGGTCCAATGGAGTGGATTGGGTGCGCTCGTTGTGAAAAATTCCGACGCAACTTCGTTTCGCAAACTGTTGCATTAATAGCGCCAGTTCAGCCAGTTTTATATTGACTTTCGTGCATTAACGAAATGGACCGAAATGTGCCGAAACATGAGTTTTGGGTCCAATGGAGTGGATCGGGTGCGTTTGTTCCGAAAAGATCCAACGCAACTTCATTTAGCGAACTTGTGCGTTAATGGTGCCAGTTGGGCTTGTTTTGCATCGAGTTTCATGAAGTAACGAAACGGTCTGAGCCCCAAAACATGAGTTTTGGGTCCAATGGAGTGGATCAGATGCGTTCATTAACAAAACTTCCAACGCAACTTCATTTAGCGAACTTGTGCGTTAGGGGTGCAAGTTCAGCCAGTTTTGCATCGACTTTCGTAAAGTAATGATACGGTCCGAAATGCCCCAAAACATGAGTTTTGGGTCCAATGGAGTGGATCGGGTGCGTTCGTTGCAAAAACTCCCAACGCAACTGAGGTGGACCCGTTAGGGTTTGTTCCTGATCTTTCGATGAGAGGCGTGGAATAACTCGATTGATGGAGGAGACGACGTTCACGGCCCGACTACAGCCTTCCAAAGATGCTGCGCCTTAGCAACCGATACACCACCTCCTTTGGTTGCCGCGATCTTGTGGAGCGCGACACCCGGCCACTAGGGCACTCGTCCTGCAAGCAATCGAAGAACCAGCAAGAACAAGTAGAACAAGTACTAAAATTACAAGATGTAATTGAAGGTCTCAAACCGAATCTCAATTATGGTAGGGTTCTGAAAACAAGTGGACGGACGGCTGGATCAGCACGCGCGTCTACAAGGAAGTAGTAAAAGCTAAACTTGCATCTAACAAAACCCGAGTGTTCTTGACGGCGGCTAAAGGTTATAAAGAAGTGGAAGAATGACCACAAGGGTGCTTGGGTCGTGTTCCAACCCTAGGGCGCATCCGTCTTGGACTCAACTTGATACACGGCCCGTTGGGCCAAATTAGGGTGGTGCAGCACCGTGGCTGAAAAGGACTCTGTAGTAAATCTAGGATTATGGTTGACTCCGAACAGATATTGAGGTGATTCCGGATCCCTTGGAAAGTAGATTTGATAAGCTTTCCAGAAAGTACTTGACCGACCAAAACGAAGTACGGATGAAGTCATGGCAGCCGTCAAAAGTCGTGTCTGTTCTGCAGTCCGAATCCAGCCTGCGCGATGCCTCTTCCCTTTTGATCCAATCCATTGTTCCTGAGTAAAACAAGAGTGCACGTGTCTCCATTCTCTAAATATGATGAACCTGAACTTAAGAGTGAACTTACTTGATGGGTAAGCCGACGAGCACGAGCGTGAGTAATAGGACCAAGAGGTGTTGTTGAAGTAGATACTGGTGTAGGTGTGGATGTATTGTTAGTGGCGATGTCCTCATCATCCTCCCCTTGTTGCATTTGAGTCGTCCTCGACTCAAGCTCATCGTCCGCTCCCAAATATGGCTTCAAATCTGCAATGTTAAATGTGGGACTAACCCCAAAATCCACAGGCAGGTCTAGCTTATATGCATTATCATTAATTCGTTCTAGCACTTTAAACGGTCCATCAGCCCGAGGCATCAATTTAGATTTTCTCAAAGCAGGAAACCTATCCTTTCTCAAGTGCAACCAAACCAAGTCACCAGGTTCAAAAATCAATTGCTTTCTACCTTTATCACCAGCAAACTTATACTTAGAATTCATGCGCTCTATGTTTTCTTTACTTGTTTCATGCAGTTTTAACATCAGTTCAGCACGTTGCTTAGCATCAAAGTTCAATTTTTCAGAAGTGGGCAAAGGCATTAAATCAATAGGAGCACGAGGAATCAAGCCATAAACAATCTCAAAAGGGCACATCTTTGTGGTAGAATGCATGGAACGATTATAAGCAAACTCAACATGAGGCAAACATTCTTCCCACAACTTAATATTCTTCTTTAAAACAGCCCTTAACATGGTAGACAAGGTTCGATTAACAACTTCAGTTTGACCATCAGTTTGGGGATGACAAGTGGTAGAAAATAGAAGCTTAGTTCCCAATTGTGCCCATAAAGTTCTCCAAAAGTGGCTAAGAAATTTGGCATCACGATCAGAAACAATTGTGTTTGGCATACCATGCAAACGAACAATTTCTCGAAAGAACAAATCAGCAACATGTGTAGCATCATCAGTTTTATGACATGGAATAAAGTGTGCCATCTTGGAAAATCTATCCACAACCACAAAAACGCTATCACGTCCCTTCCTAGTTCTAGGCAATCCCAACACGAAATCCATAGAAATATCCTCCCAAGGAGCACTAGGAACTGGTAAAGGCATATACAAACCATGCGGATTTAAATGTGACTTAGCTTTTTGACATGTAGTGCAGCGTGCAACAAATTGCTCCACATCTCTTCTCATTTTTGGCCAAAAGAAATGACCAGCAAGTACATCCTCTGTCTTCTTTGCTCCAAAATACCCCATCAAGCCACCGCCATGCGCTTCCTATAACAACAACAAATGAACGGAGCTAGCTGGAATGCATAGCTTGTTAGCTCGAAACACAAACCCATCATTGACGATGAATTTGTTCCATGCTTTTCCATCCTTACAATGCAGCAAAACATCCATAAAATCAGCATCATTCACATATTGTGTTTTAATTGTGTCCAAACCAAAAATCTTACAATCAAGTTGTGTCAACAAAGTATATCGCCTAGACAAAGCATCAGCAATGATGTTCTCTTTCCCTTTCTTATGTTTGATGACATAAGGAAAAGATTCAATAAATTCAACCCACTTAGCATGTCTACGGTTCAGTTTTCCTTGACTACGAATATGTTTCAAAGATTTATGATCAGAATGGATAACAAACTCTTTGGGCCACAAATAATGCTGCCATGTTTCTAATGTGCGCACAAGAGCATACAATTCCTTGTCATAAGTAGAATAATTCAGAACAGGTCCGCTCAATTTTTCACTAAAATATGCAACAAGTTTACCATCTTGTAACAAAACACCACCCAAACCAATTCCACTAGCATCACATTCAAGCTCAAAGGTCTTATTAAAATCAGGAAGTTGGAGGAGAGGTGTATGTGTCAACTTATCTTTCAACATGGTGAACGCATTCTCTTGTGTGGTGCCCTAAGAAAAGGGCACCCCCTTCTTCGTAAGCGCATTCAACGGTGCTGCAATGGTGCTGAAATCCTTCACGAAGCGACGATAGAACCCAGCAAGTCCTAGAAAACTCCGCACCTGTGTGATGGTCTTTGGTACAGGCCATCCCTGAATAGCTTCCACCTTGGCTTGATCAACTTCAATTTCCTGTGGAGTGACAACATAGCCAAGAAAAGATACTCGATCTGTGCAAAAGACGCACTTCTCAAGGTTACCAAATAAACGTGCATCACGTAAAGCAATAAAAACAGCACGTAAATGATCAACATGTGCCTCCATGGATTTGCTGTAAATCAGAATATCATCAAAGTAGACCACAACAAATTTGCCAATGAAAGCACGCAAAACCTCGTTCATTAATCGTATGAAGGTACTAGGTGCATTAGTTAACCCAAAAGGCATGACTAACCACTCATATAACCCGAACTTAGTTTTGAAAGCAGTTTTCCATTCATCTCCCAATTTCATGCGAATCTGGTGGTACCCACTACGCAAATCAACTTTGGTAAACACAACAGCACCACTCAATTCATCAAGCATATCATCCAAACGTGGAATAGGATGTCGATATCGAATTGTGATATTGTTAATAGCTCTACAATCGACACACATACGCCACGTTCCATCTTTCTTAGGGACTAAAATAACCGGAACAGCACAAGGACTAAGAGACTCACGTACATAACCTTTGTCGAGTAGTTCTTGCACTTGTCGCTGAATCTCTTTCGTTTCTTCCGGATTGGTCCTGTACAGCGCACGGTTGGGCAGCGATGCACCTGGAATCAGATCAATTTGGTGCTCAATCCCTCGTATTGGTGGCAGCCCCGCTGGTATTTCACTTGGAAACACATCAGAATACTCCTGCAAAACATTAGCGACAGCAGGGGGCAAAGAGTGCTGCATATCATGAATGGAAATCAAAGCATCTTTGCACACCAAAGCATAGGCAACAGAAGCGGTAGCAATCAAGTCATTAATATCAGATTTAGTAGCAAGCAAGCAAGTCCCTTTCAAGCGTATCTCATCTTGCTTATTAGCAACCGACTTGTCAATCTTATTGGTCTCACTTTTAGCTTTGGCATCTCTAGTAGTATCATCACGCACAATAGCTTCAGGAGACATAGGAAGCAACACAATTTTCTTATCATGGTGCAAGAGCGAAAACTGATTTGACCTACCATAATGCACACAATCCGTATCAAATTGCCAAGGCCTACCGAGCAGAATATGGCAAGCTTGCATAGGCACAACATCGCACTCAACAACATCATGATATGATCCGATTGCAAAATTAATGCGCACCAGCCTCGTTACCTTAGCCTTACCACTGTTGTTTAGCCATTGAATGTGATACGGGTGTGGGTGTGGTTTGGTGCTGAGTGCAAGCTTCTCCACCAGTTCGCTGCTAGCCAAATTGTTGCAGCTACCTCCATCAATAATCATACGACACGAACGCTCTTTAATGACACACTTAGTTTGGAACAGCGTGTGTCGCTGATTTTGCTCCGCCTTCTCCATCTGTGCACTAAGCACAAGCTGCACAATGAGACTCTCGTAGTGTTCGGCTGCCCCTGCATCAATATGTTCGTCTGGTGGTCCCTCGTTACCTGCATGGTCAGCAGCAAACAAAGCAAGCGTATCGTCATCAAAATCACTAGCAGAGGAATACGCACCATCATCTTTGACCACCAAAACGCGCTTGGTAGGACAGTCACGTTGCACGTGCCCAAAGCCTTTGCACCGATGACACTGGACATCCCTTGTTCTACCCGTGGATGCAACCGAGGAAGCACTAGCGGCTGGCTTCTGGACAGTCTTGGTTGCTAAAGTGGTGGGAGGAGTGCGTGGCTTGTCGTTGGATGGAGAAGACGCTGTTGTACGACTCGGTGAAGGAGCTGGTACAGGTGCACGTCCGCCCATAGAAGTAGTCGAGTGTGGCTCCCATGATGTAGATTTACCTGCAGAAACATTAGACCTAGCACTAGCACGTCGTCCCTGTACCTCCCTTTCAGCTTTACAAGCAAGATGGAACAAACGGGTTACGTTAGTATAATCTTTATACGCAAGAATGTCCTGAATTTCTCTATTTAACCCGCCCAGAAATCTAGCCATAGCAGATTCCTCACCCTCCACTAAATTACAACGTAGCATACCCATTTGCAATTCCTGATAATATTCTTCTACACTTCTAGTGCCCTGCCTCAATTGTTGTAACTTATGTAACAGATCACGTGCATAGTAAGAAGGAACGAATCTAGCCCGCATGACCCGTTTCAAAGCATCCCAAGTTTGTGGCATGTCATCAGCATTTTTCTTGCCATGTTCTATCCACCAAACAGAAGCAAAATCAGTGAACTCACTAGTAGCAGCCCTAACACGTGCATTCTCAGGAAAATCATGGCATGCAAACTTTTGATCAACAGCAATTTCCCAAGAAATGTATGCATCAGGGTCATATGTACCATCAAAAGGAGGTATCTTAAATTTAATCTTGCTGAAAGCGTCATCATTGGTGCGTACCTCACGGTGGCGAAAACCACCCATACCTCTACGATTAGTGCGTAGCCGTCGGCGATGGCGAGCGTCTTGTTCATCCTGTTCAGTATCAGCAATATATTCCTCCTCCCGATCATCACGCTGTTCGTTGGTCTTCGTATGGAGCTCATCAAAACGCCGCAAAAGAGCAGCAAGACTCTTGTCAATATTGCCGACCGCTGTCTCCAGACCCATAAGCTTGGTGTTGGTGGCAATCTGCGTAGCCTCCAATTGTCCAATCTTGTCATTCGTCACCTGCATATCATTATCAAGTCCCTCTGTGTGCCGCTGCACTTGCCTTTCAAAATGTTGTATGATGCCCCTGGTACGTGGAGACTGATGCAAGCTATGATCCTCCTCGGAGCCTGCCATGGTGAGAAAAACAAGAACAACAAGAAAAGCAAGTGAAGTAGTAAAATCCCTACAGCTAATAGGGTGTGGCTACTGCAAGGCGCTCACTCTCAACCTGTTGCACAAGCTCTTACCAATTCTTACCTTGCTGCTAGGAGGGGACGACAACCAACAAGTCCGCAACCGCGGAATGAAGTGTATCAGCGCTGCAGCAACAAGACCTGGGGAGCTGTAGTCGGATATGTGGAGCTGTAGGTTGGCTTGAACAAGGAAGTACTAGCACCACGTTAGTCACAAAAGCAAGCTGAATAATTGTTCAACGGTGGTACTATGCTGGTACTAGTCTAGACCGTGCTAGAGACGCGAGCCGGACACAAAGGAAGTCACAAAGCACCACTCCGAACAGAAGGGAAAAAACAAACGCAATGAATTAGCCCCTTGCTTCTCCTTTTTTTTAACACTGATCCTTTTTTTCTTTTTTTCTTTTTTTTTTCTTTTTTTCAGGGGAAACCTCAAAAACAGATGCTATGAACAAAGGAATACAAGTGAGCAAGTCACCACACACGCTCTCTCTCTCTCTCTCTCTGGAGTGGGCCGAACACTTAAATATATGTGTGAAGTGCTATTGCCTTTAGTGCACAGTTCGGACTCAGATGCAACCAGCACCGAATTCAACTCAGACTTGATAACAAACAGGCACCGAGTCCAACTCGGACTTGATAATAAAGAGACACTCAGATTCGGCAACCGCAAGATGAAAAGGCCACCTGAAATCAAGTCGGTCTCGGCCAACACGCGCTTAACCGATTCCAAGTCGAACTTGACAGCCAAAGTGTATTCTGATTCGGCCAAAACAGTGATGAAAAGGCAGCGTACGTGACCAAACGTGACAAGAACTCGAAACTCTAAAAGACTACAACTAAGACCAGCAACTCGACACAACCGATGCAACCGAAAACTCAACAAGCCCTAACTAAGCAGTACTAGTAAAGGCTCAAAAGGGTCTATAGGATTGCGGTGGGGGAAAAAATTCTACTATTTTTGGCATTTTTTGGACTGTAGGAAATAAAAACAGTGAAGGATTGGAAGTCTCTCACCGAACAACCTTGCTCTGATTACCAACTGAGGTGGACCCGTTAGGGTTTGTTCCTTATCTTTTGATGAGAGGCGTGGAATAACTCGATTGATGGAGGAGACGACGTTCACGGCCCGACTACAGCCTTCCAAAGATGCTGCGCCTTAGCAACCGATACACCACCTCCTTTGGTTGCCGCGATCTTGTGGAGCGCGACACCCGGCCACTAGGGCACTCGTCCTGCAAGCAATCGAAGAACCAGCAAGAACAAGTAGAACAAGTACTAAAATTACAAGATGTAATTGAAGGTCTCAAACCGAATCTCAATTATGGTGGGGTTCTGAAAACAAGTGGACGGGCGGCTGGATCAGCACGCGCGTCTACAAGGAAGTAGCAAAAGCTAAACTTGCATCTAACAAAACCCGAGTGTTCTTGACGGCGGCTAAAGGTTATAAAGAAGTGGAAGAATGACCACAAGGGTACTGGGGTCGTGTTCCAACCCTAGGGCGCATCCGTCTTGGACTCAACTTGATACACGGCCCGTTGGGCCAAATTAGGGTGGTGCAGCACCGTGGCTGAAAAGGACTCTGTAGTAAATCTAGGATTGCGGTTGACTCCGAACAGATATTGAGGTGATTATGGATCCGTTGGAAAGTAGATTTGATAAGCTTTCCAGGAAGTACTTGACCGACCAAACGGAGTCCGGATGAAGTCGTGGCGGCCGTCACAAGTCGTGTCTGTTCTGCAGTCTGAATCCAGCCTGCGCGATGCCTCTTCCCTTGTGCGTTAATGGCACCTATTCGGCCAGTTTTACATTGACTTTCGTGCAGTAACGAAACGGTTCGAAATGCCCTAGAACATGAGTTTTAGGTCGAATGGATTGGATCAGGTGCGTTCGTTGCGAAAAATACCAATGCAACTTCGTTTAGCGAACTTGTGCGTTAATGGCACATGTTTGGCCAGTTTTGCAATGACTTTCGTGCAGTAACCAAACGATCCGAAACGCCCCAAAACATGAGTTTTTGGTCCAATGGAATGGATCGGGTGCGCTCATTGTGAAAAATTCCAACGCAACTTCGTTTAGCGAGCTTGTACATTAATTGCACATATTCGGCCAGTTTTTCATCGACTTTCGTGCAGTAACGAAATGGTCTGAAATGCCCAAAATATGAGTTTTTGGTCCAATGGATTGGATCAGGTACGTTCGTTGCGAAAAATTCCGACGCAACTTTGTTTAGCGAACTTAGGCGTTAATGGCGCCAGTTCTGCCAGTTTTGCATTGACTTTCATGCAGTAACGAAACCATCCGAAACGAGACAAAACATGAGTTTTGGGTCCAATGGAGATGATCGGGTGCGTTCGTTGCAAAAACTTTCAACGCAAATTCATTTAGCGAACTTATGAATTAATGGCGCCAGTTGGGCCAGGTTTGCATCGAGTTTTGTGCAGTTACGAAACAGGCCAAAACGCCCCACAACATGAGTTCTGGGTCCAATGGAGTGGATCGGGTGCGCTCGTTCTAAAAAATTCCGACGCAGCTCGTTTAGCGAGCTTGTATGTTAATTGCACCAGTTCGGCAAGTTTTTCATCGGCTTTCGTGTAGTAACGAAACAGTCTGAAATGCCCAAAACATGAGTTTTGGGTCCAATGGAGTGGATCTGTTATGTTCATTCCGAAAAATTCCAACGCAACTTCATTTAGCGAACTTATGCGTTAATGGCGCCAATTCAGTCAGTTTTGCATTGACCCTCATACAGTAACAAAACGGTCCGAAACACGCCAAAACATGTGTTTTGGGTCCAATGGAGTGGATCGGGTGCGTTCGTTACGAATAGATCCAACGCAACTTCGTTTAGCGAACTTATGCGTTAATGGCGCTAGTTCGGCCAGTTTTGCATTGACTTTCATGCAGTAACGAAACGGTCCGAAACGCTCAAAAGCATGAGTTTTGGGTCCAATGGAGTGGATCGGGTGCGTCCGTTGTGAAAAGATCCGACGCAACTTCGTTCAGCAAACTTTTGCGTTAATGGCATATGTTCGGCCAGTTTTGCAACGACTTCAGTGCAGTAACGAAACGGTCTGAAACGCCCCAAAACATGAGTTTTGGGTCCAATGGAGTGGATCAGGTACGTTCGTTGTGAAAAATTCCGACGCAACTTCGTTTAGCGAACTTATGCCTTAATGGCGCCAGTTCGGTCAGTTTTGCATTGACTTTCATGCAGTAACGAAATGGTCTGAAACACGCCAAAACATGAGTTTTGGGTCCAATGGAGTGGATCGGGTGCGTTCGTTGCGAAAAGATCCGAAGCAACTTTGTTTAGCGAACTTTTGCGTTAATGGCACATGTTCGGCCAGTTTGGCAACGACTTCAGTGCAGTAACGAAATGGCCGGAAACGCCCCAAAACATGAGTTTTGGGTCCGATGGAGTGGATCGGGTGCTCTCATTGTGAAAAATTCCGACGCAACTTAGTCTAGCAAACTGTTGCATTAATAGCGCCAGATCGGCCTGTTTTACATCAACTTTCGTGCAGTAACGAAACCGACCGAAACGTGCCAAAACATGAGTTTTGGGTCTAATGGAGTGGATCGGGTGCGTTCGTTACGAAAAGATCCAACGCAACTTTGTTTAGTGAATTTGTGCGTTAAAGGTGCCAGTTCAGCCAGTTTTGCATCGAGTTTCGTGAAGTAACGAAACGGTCCGAAACGCCCCAAAACATGAGTTTTGGGTCCAATGGAGTGGATCAGGTGCGTACGTTGCCAAAAATTCCAACGCAACTTCACTTAGCGAACTTGCGCGTTAGTGGCGCAAATTCGGCCAGTTTTGCATCGACTTTCATAAAGTAACGAAACGGTGCGAAACACCCCAAAACATGAGTTTTGGGTCCAATGGAGTGGATCGGGTGCGTTCATTACAAAAACTTCCAACGCAACTTTGTTTAGCGAACTTGTGAATTGATGGTGCCAGTTCGGCCAGTTTTCCTTCGAGTTTCGTGCAGTTACGAAAGGGTCCGAAACGCCCCAAAACATGAGTTTTGGGTCCAATGGAGTGGATCAGGTGTGTTCATTGTGAAAAATTTCGATGCAACTTACCTTAGCGAACATGTGCGTTAAGGATACTGTGACAGTTCATGTATTTGTAATGCTAGGCATATATTTTGTTAGTGTGAAATATGTGTTTGTTAAGTGTAAAGCTTGTGTATGTCTATGTGAAACTTTTGAAAATTTAAAAGTGCAAATAAAAAGGGTATTTTTGTAATTACAGCAAAACCTAGGGTTGTTTTTGCAAAATGTGTTTGGATGGGAGGTAATTTCAAAATAAGTGAAAGGTGGTTTTGGTAAACCTGTTTTCCTTATTTTGTCCCTTGTAAAAACATATATTTATTTATCCAAAAGTTTCATTTGAAATGTGTATGTTGAGGTGTGTAAAAATTTTGGGTAAAGTGGTAAAAATAAGGGTATTTATGTGATTTTATAAAAGTATAAGTCCTTTTACGCAAATATTTGATTTACAAAAGTAACTTTAAAATTTACTTAGGGCTAAAGTGTAAAAGTGCAAGTCATCATGACATGTCTATCCACTCATTATGACGAGTCTATCTCGTCATTATGACGTGTCATGAATTCTTGCATTTAGGTCCTGAACATTTTAAAATTACACTCTTAGGATAAAAGTAATTCAAATCCAACTTTTATTCAAAAATTCACGTGTAAAAATATAAATTTTGAGTTTTTGAACTTGAGCCCTAAAGCAATGTTGTAGAGTTTGAAAAACTCTCCAACTTTTGTTTTGGTCATTTCTTCATTAAGGTTTTAAGTCAGCGGGAAATTTTACTTTACAAATAGATCCCTGCAGTTTTTCCATATTGCGCATAAGCCCTTGGGGAAAACCATTCCTCCTTCTCCTCTTTCTGTTCATCTTCTACACGGTTCCCCTTTTTCTTTCACTGGCAGTCACATTTTCTCTCCCTTATCCTCTCCCCACCTCCCTCCCTTTGCTTGCTGCAGGCCGGCGTGGGCTCGGCCGGCAGCTGGTGGCGCGCAGGCGGCCCCACGCGGGGCGCGCGCGGCGCGACTGCGCGGCGGCTCGGCGAGCGTGGGCCGCGGCAGGCGCTGGCGGACCCGAGCGGTGCGTGTGCAGGCGCGCACCGGCGGGGCTCGGCTTGGGCGGTCCCCAGGCGCATGGCGAGCGCGGCCCCAGGCCAAGCGGGGCGCGCATGGGCGAGCGGCCGCGCGGCCCAGGCGCCAGGGCGGCGGACCCTCGCGGGCGCGCGGGCAGCTGAGGGCGCGGGCTCGGGTGCTAGCGGCGGCTCGGCGGGACCCAGGCGCGGGGCGGGCGGAAGCTGAAGCAGCAGGCGGACGCGCGGGCGCGTGCGGCTTGGTCAGGTGCCGGCGGCGGGAGCACGTGGCAGCAGGCGGCTGGTGGTCGGGCGAGCTAGCGCAGGAGCGTGCGCGGCAAGGGACTGGCGCGGGGGCGAGTGAACGCTGGCGACGGCTCGGTTCTGGTGCTCGGGATTGGCAGGTGCAGGAGCATGGGTGCGCGGGAGCAGAGCGCACAAACGACGACCGCAGTTGAGTTGGCGCGAACGGCTCCGGCATGAGCTGATGCGGTGCGATGCAAGCGAACTGGCGTTGAACAAGTACGGGAGCTGGAGCGGCAGGAACGTGAGCGACGCCGAGCGGGCAGCGCGGATGCAGGTGGCGCGAAGCAGGCGCCGGGCGGATGCGGGTGCTGGCGGCGTGGAGCAGGAACGCGCGCGGGCGCTGCGCGAGTGCGGGCTTGGGCGCGGTGCGTGAGCCGAGCGCAGGAGCGAAGCCGACGGCTTCAGGCGAGCAGACGGCGCTGGCTCGCGGGCGTTGGGCGAACAAGAGCTGGAGCACAGCACAGTGGAAACAACGCGTCGGTTTGGGAGTGGCGAGGGCAGGAGCGAGGGTGTGGCAGATGCGAGCGCACGGGTGGAGCAACGTGTGCGCGGCAGAGCAGTGTAGCGCGCAGCAAAGGCACGGCAAGGCCGAAGCGAGCGCGTGACCAACAGCGGAAGGAGGAAGATCTATGCAGGGCAACGACGTGCAGAGCGGCGGCGTGCAACGCATGACGGAGTTCCCGCTGGGTGAGCTCAGGCCGCAACCGAGTTGGTGTCAAGGAGGGTCGCGCATGATGGACATTAGAGGCCGTCGAGGAAAAGGCAACGGAAGGCACGGCCCTAGTGCGAGCAAACCTCGGTCCTCGCGGAGGCGGAGAAACGCGTTTGGCGAGACAAGTTAGAAGGAGGAGTTGGCCTAGCGAATCAGTTCGGCTCCATCGTCTCGTCCCAGGAGTCCACGACACACAGCAACTCCTATCTCCCGTCGATCATCCGAGCAAAACCACCACACCTCAAGAAAGCTCGTGAATCCTCTCATCGAGCTCTTCCCATCGCCAATCCTGTTCATCGAGGGAAATTCACTTTCCCCGTGTTCTTCTTCATACCCCAAGGTTTGCCCTGTTTTGCTAGATCTTTTTAATGCCGGCGATTCCTTTGCCGAAATATCGTCGTTAACTTCCTGTTATCGGTTTTCCCGAACCAGGGACTTGATTGCTATGTTTTAGAAAGTTCTAGGGTGTTCTTTGTAAAATTTCCAAAACTTTCAGCACTTCAAATCTATGAACTTCTACATTTCATAGATTTCCGTAGGAAGTTCATAAAAATGTAAAATCAGTTCTGTTTGAACCCTTAGGTCAAAATCTACGAGTTTCATGTTGTGATCTTAAGTGAAAGTCTTTGATGTGTAGTCTAGGTCAAATGTTAGGGAATGAATGTTTTATTGTGCTTTATATTATGTGCTTGTGTTATAACTGAAAAGTAAGCCATAGAAATAGGAATATGTGATGTTTCGTTAAACCTTTCATATGAGTGCTCATAACCCTACCATCAAGACATTGTCCCCGTCTCGATTGCTGTTTCTTTAGGTTCCTTATCGTATAAGGATCCCTGTTAGTTTGTGTATGTCTGCTGCTTAGCTAATATGTCTCGACAGCTATGCTTCAGTGTCAGGTTATCAACCCAACCGCTAAACATCCGTTTCCTTTGAGTTTAGAATACTTCTGTGTAACAGTTATCAGCCGATGCATTTCTTTTGGTATGCTCCTACCATCGGCTGGTTAACTGATACGATGGTTATCTTTCTAGTATCGGCTATTGCCGATACAATTCTTTTGTTCTGTCCTACATCGGCTGCACAGAGACGATGTATCGAAAAGATGCACCCACAATCTTAAGGTTCTTGCCATCGGCCGACCCAAGCCGATTTTAGTTGCTTCTCCGTATCGGTCAAATATGGCCGATCAATCCTTAGTTTCCCCATCCATATCCACACTTCTATCAGTCGATTTATCGACTGAGAGATCGGCTATATATATCTATCGGTCAAATACCCTTAACCACACTCCCATCGGCTATACGTCACTTAATTGATATGCTGACGTAATCGAGTCGATATAACCACACTTAGTTACCTAGGATAACACTTAAACACATCTCGATTAAGATATAGCTGCTTTAGGAATCACCCCTCTACTGAGGTAATCAATGCTTTCATCCATCGTCTAGAAACCCGATGTATCTTTCCATCAGCTAAACCTCCGTTGTTTCCAATCGGCTCTGTTGTGATCTTCAACGAGCAGCCGATTCTGGTTAGTTGTCCCCCTAAAGCTCTATCTAGGTTTAGTTCAGATCTTTTTGGTTAATATGTGAATAGTATGTTGTATGAATGCTGGATTGCAATTGAATTGTGAAGTAAGGTAGTTTTATATGCACGCTTGAATGTAATGTTGCATTACATGTAGATACGACTACTTCGGCAACGTTACCTACGAGATCTCCTCGGAGTCTACGGAGGATGTTCCTGAAGACCGAGTGAATGTCACCAAGAGATCAACTGAAGCCCCGAACCAAAGTTCGGAAGATGTTGACTTACTGACTTCAGACCCACCAGCAAAGGCAAGCCCCGGACATAACCCACTATTTTATTACACTGCAATCTATATCTATTTACGTATTCTATGCATTATGTTCTTAGGAATTGCTTGAAACCCTAGTTGCATTCTCCTAGGAACCAATGTGATGGATACTAGCTCTTGAGTCCGACTAGCTGCTATGCTAATAGGGCCGGTAGAAGTCGGGTGATTTCCTGTCACTCGCGCGATATAGGAATTGTAATGTTTATATTCCTGCAATCACTATAAGGATGACGGACGGGAGTTTTATGAGGTATCATGGTTGAGGTGATACCCCGTCTGTGTTGTTGAATCTGTTAAGGTCGCAGCGTGTGGAAGTGCGGGTTAAGTGTTTGAAAGTACTAACCACATGCCGCGAAATATGGTAAGCGGTAAGCCTAGTAACCAATCGGCCCGAGGAGTGGACATACCTCCCACCACTCGTTTTGCTTCTTCTGGTTACTTATGTTCGACTGAGGAAATACGTGTTGCAAGGGCAACCAGGAATACGGGTTTTGTAGTCGCGCTACAGACGTATGTCCTGCACGAGTGATGTGCGTATGTTCCGGCAGTCGCTTGTGGTGGCTCTGATCCACGAGTCGGAATGAAAGGCAAACGGTTGCTTCGGAACTGTCGTTGGAAGTTCCAAGCGTGTGAGTTAGGTTTACCTTGCAAGGTTGAATTTCGATTCAGGAATCGTCCGCCTCTCACGATGAAATGAGACTGCTTATCCCCTTTTCCACATAGAGTAACAAGAGCAACTATGTGATTATTCAAGATGATGTTTGATTAAAGATTCTACCCTGTTTGAATAGTTATAGGTGCTTACCTAGAATGGATAATCAACTAGAACCTGAAAGCTAAAAGTTGAAATTAAGGACCTACTCGTTATTGCTGTTCAGCTGAAAATAAACCCAGAAGCCTTGAAAAGCTTTCATAAGTCTAGTTATGGGCTAAGGTATACCCAATTCCGGGTAAGTCTTGCTGAGTATTAGTATACTCAGCCTTGCTAGTTATGTGTTTTGCAGATAATGTCTGGAAGACCCTACTCTTCCCTTGCCTCGGCCCTGTGCTCTCCCAGAAGGTTGGTCCGAGGAATGGGATCCGTCCTCGGCCAACATTGATGATACTGAATGATGTCATGCCTAGGCTTAGCATGACATCCATCTTGTCGACGTGCTGTAGATCATCGCGTATGTTTTCTGCTGCTAAAAATCATAGCATAAACAGTTTGTATTGTTTTCTCTAAATTTGAAACTTTGTACTACTTTTATAAACTCTTGTAATGTAATTTCCTATAATGTAAATTATGATGGTGATTGTATCTCTGGACTCACCTTCGTGTGAGGTAACCTTATTGATCCTGTGTATCGGTGGTTTATCGGGACGTTACCCGACAGGCCAAGGGATTATACCGTTTGAAGCACGTTGGAGCCCTCAGGAATGGACTCGCGTACTTGAGCCGGTATAATTCAGGTTGGTTCTGCCACAGATACCTATTCGGCCTGTTTTGCATCGACTTTCGTGCAGTAACGAAACGGTCCGAAACATCCCAAAACATAAGTTTTGGGTCCAATGGAGTGGATCGGGTGCGCTCGTTGTGAAAAATTCCGACACAACTTCGTTTAGCGGACTTATGCATTAAAGATACCAGTTCGGCCAGTTCTGCATCGACTTTGGAGCAGTAACAAAATAGTCCAAAATGCCCCAAAACATGAGTTTTGGGTCCAATGAAGTGGATTAGGTGCGT
This sequence comes from Panicum hallii, assembly GCF_002211085.1. NCBI lineage: Eukaryota > Viridiplantae > Streptophyta > Magnoliopsida > Poales > Poaceae > Panicum > Panicum hallii. The sequence goes on along the minus strand of NW_020356213.1, from coordinate 79,248 downwards.
TCGTTGCCAAAAATTCCAACGCAACTTCGTTTAGCGAACTTGTGCGTTAGTGGCGCAAGTTCGGCCAGTTTTGCATCGACTTACGTAAAGTAACGAAACGGTCCAAAACGCCCCAAAACATGAATTTTGGGGCTAATGGAGTGGATCGGATGCACTCGTTGTGAAAAATTCCGACGCAACTTCGTTTAGCGAACTTGTGCGTTAATGGTGCCAGTTCGGCCAGTTTTTCATCAACTTTCATGCAGTAAAAAAATAGTCCGAAAGGCCCCAAAAAATGAGTTTTGTGTCGAATGGATTGGATCAGGTGCAGTCGTTGCGAAAATTTCCAACGCAACTTCATTTAGTGAACTTGTGCGTTAATGGCTCATGTTTGGCCAGTTTTGTACCGACTTTTCTATAGTAACGAAACGGTCAGAAACGCCCCAAAACATGAGTCTTGGGTCCAATGGAGTGGATCGGGTGCGCTCATTCGAAAAAATTCTGACGCAACTTCGTTTAATGAACTTGTGCGTTAATGGCACCAGTTCGGCCAGTTTTTCATTGACTTTTGTCCAGTAACGAAACTGTCTGAAATGCCCAAAACATGAGCTTTGGTTCCATTGGAGTGGATCATGAGCGTTCGTTTAGCGAACTTATGCGTTAATGGCACATGTTCGGCTAGTTTTGCATTGAATTTTGTGTAGTAACGAAATGGTCCGAACGTGCCAAAACATGAGTTTTGCGTCCAATGGAGTGGATCAGGTGCGTTCGTTGAGAAAAGATACAATGGAACTTCGTTTAGTGAACTTGTTCGTTAATGGTGCCAGTTCAGCCAGTTTTGCAACAAGCTTCGTGAAGTAACGAAATGGTTCGAAACGCCCCAAAACATGAGTTTTGGGTCCAATGGAGTGGATCAGGTGCATTCGTTGCCAAAAATTCCAACACAACTTCATTTAGCGAACTTGTGCGTTCGTGGCGCAAGTTCGGCCAGATTTGCATCGACTTTCGTAAAGTAACAAAACGGTCCAAAACGCACCAAAACATGAGTTTGGGGTCCAATGGAGTGGATCGGGTGCGTTCGTTGCAAAAACTTCCATCGCAACTTCGTTTGGCGAACTTGTGAATTAATGGTGCCAGTTCGGCCAGTTTTGCGTCAAGTTTCGTGCAGTTACGAAACGGTCCGAAACGCCCCAAAACATGAGTTTTGGGTCAAATGGAGTGGATCAGGTGTGAAAAATTTCGATGCAACTTTGTTTAGCGAAACATGTGCGTTAAAGATATCTGTTCGGCCAGTTTTGCATTAACTTTCGTGTGCAGTAACGAAACGGTCCGAATCATCCCAAAACATAAGTTTTGGGTCCAATAGAGTGGATCAGTTGCGTTCGTTGTGAAAAATTCCGACGCAACTTTATTTAGCGAACTTATGCGTTAATGGCAACAGTTCGGCCAGTTTTGCATTGACTTTCGTGCAGTAACGAAACGGTCCAAAACGCGCCAAAACATGAGTTTTGGGTGCAATGGAGTGGATCAGGTGCGCTCATTGTGAAAAATTCCGACGCAAGTTCGTTTAGTGAACAAGTGCGTTAATGGCACATGTTCGGCCAGTTTCGCATCGACTTTCGTGTAGTAATGAAACAGTCCGAAACGCCCCAAAACATGAGTTTTGGGTCCAATGGAGTGGACCAGGCGCGTTCGTTGCGAAAAATTCCAACACAACTTCGTTTAGCGAACTTATGCGTTAATGGCGCCAGTTCGGCCAGTTTTGCAACGACTTGCATGCAGTAACGAAACGGTTCGAAACGCCCCAAAACTTGAGTTTTGGGTTGAATGGATTGCATCAGGTGCGTTTGTTGCCAAAAATTCCAGCGCAACCTCGTTTAACGCACTTGTGCGTTAACGGCACATGTTCGGTAAATTTTGCAACGACTTTCATGCAGTAACGAAACGGTCCGAAATGCCCAAAACATGAGTTTTGGGTCCAATGGAGTGGATCAGGTGCGTTCGTTGTGAGATGCAACTTCGTTTAGCGAACTTATGCGTTAATGGCGCCAGTTCGGGCAGTTTTGCATTGACTTTCGTGCAGTAACAAAACGGTCCGAAACGCGCCAAAACATGAGTTTTGAGTCCAATGGAGTGGATCGGGTGCGTTCTATGCAAAAAGATCCAACGCAACTACGGTTACGGAACTTGTGCGTTAACGGCACATGTTCGGCCAGTTTTGCAACGACTTCAGTGCAGTAACGAAACGGTCAAAAATGCCCCAAAACATGAGTTTTGGATCCAATGGAGTGGATCGGGTGCGCTCGTTATGCCAAATTCCAACGCAACTTCATTTAGCGAACTTTTGCATTAATAGCGAATGGAGTGGATCGGATGTGTTCATTACGAAAAGATCCAACGCAACTTCATTTAGTGAACTTGTGCGTTAATGGTGCCAGTTCAGCCAATTTTGCATCGAGTTCCGTGAAGTAACCAAAGGGTCCAAAACGCCCCAAAACATGAGTTTTTGGTCCAATGGAGTGGATCAGGGGCGTTCGTTGCCAAAAATTCCAACGCAACTTCGTTTAGCAAACTTGTGCGTTAGTGGCACAATTTCGGCCAGTTTTGCATCGACTATCGTAAAGTAACGAAACATTCCAAAATGTCCCAAAATATGAGTTTTGGATCCAATGGAGTGGATCAGGTGCGTTCGTTGCGAAACATTTCGATGCAACTCCATTAATCGAACTTGTGCGTTAAGGATACCTGCTCGGCCAGTTTTCATCGACTTTCATGTAGTAACGAAACGGTCCGAAACATCCCAAAACTTATGTTTTGGGTCCAATGGAGTGGATCGGGTGCGTTTGTTGTGAAAACTTCCGACGCAACTTCGCTTAGCGAACTTGTGCGTTAATGGTGACCGTTCGGCCAGTTTTGCATCGACATTCGTGCAGTAACGATACAGTCCGAAACACCCGAAAGCTTGAGTTTTGGGTCGAATGGATTGGATCAGGTGCGGTCGTTGCGAAAATTTCCAACGCAACTTCATTTAGCGAACTTGTGCGTTAATGGCTCATGTTCGGCACGTTTTGCAACGAATTTCGAGCAGTAATGAAACAGTTTGAAACGCCCCAAAACATGAGTTTTGGGTCCAACGGAGTGGATCACGTGCGCTCGTTGTGAAAAGTTCCGACGCAATTTCGTTTAGTGAACTTGTGCGTTAATGGCACCAGTTCGGTCAGTTTTGTATTGACTTTCGTGCAGTAATGAAACGGTCTGAAAGGCACCAAAACATGAGTTTTAGGTCCAATGGAGTGGATCGGGTGCGTTCGGTGCGATGAGATCCAACGCAACTTCGGTTAGCGAACTTGTGCGTTAATGGCACATGGTCGGCAAGTTTTGCAACGACTTCAGTGCAGTAACGAATCGGTCAGAAACGCAACTTGGGTCCAATGGAGTGGATCGGATGCGCTCGTTGTGACAAATTCCAATGCAACTTTGTTTAGCAAACTTTTGCACTAATAGCGCTAATTTGGCCAGTTTTACATCGACGTTCGTGCAGTAACGAAAAGGTCCAAAACATGCCAAAACAAGAGTTTTGGGTCCAATGGAGTGGATCGGGTGCGCTCGTTTTGGGTCCAACGCAACTTCGTTTAGCGAACTTGTGCGTTAATGGTTCTAGTTCAGCCAGTTTTGCATCGAGTTTCGTGAAGTAACAAAACGATCCAAAACGCCCCAAAACACGAGTTTTGGGTCCAATGGAGTGGATCTGATGCGTTCGTTACCAAAAATTCCAATGCAACTTCGTTTAGCGAACTTGTGAATTAATGGTGCCAATTCGGCCAGTTTTGCTTCGAGTTTCGTGCAGTTATGAAACAGTCCGAAATGCCCCAAAACATGAGTTTTGGGTCCAATGGAGTGGATCTGGTGTGTTCGTTGCGAAAAATTTCGACGCAACTTTGTTTAGCGAACTTGTCCGTTAATGGTACCTGTTCGACCAGTTTTGCATCGACTGAGCAAGTTCGGCCAGTTTTGCATCGACTTTCGTAAACTAACAAAACGGTCAGAAACACCCCAAAACATGAGTTTTGGGTCCAATGGAGTGGATCGGGTGCGCTCATTGTGAAAAATTCCGACGCAACTTCGTTTACCGAACTTATGCGTTAATGCCGCTAGTTCGGCCAGTTCTGCATCGAGTTTCGAGCAGTAACGAAAACGGTCTAAAACACCCCAAAACATGAGCTTTAGGTCGATTGGATTGGATCAGGTGCGCTCGTTGCGAAAAATTCCAACGCAACTTCAATTAGCGAATTTGTGCACTAATGGCACATGTTCGGCCAGTTTTGCAACAACTTTCGTGCAGTAACGAAATGGTCAAAAATGCCCCAAAACATGAGTTTTGGGTCCAATGGAGTGGATCGGGTGCGGTCGTTGTGAAAAATTCCAACGCAACATCGTTTAGGAAACTTTTGCGTTAATGGCACATGTTCGGCAAGTTTTGCATCGACTTTCATGCAGTAACGAAACGGTCTGAAACGCCCCAAAACATGAGTTTTGGGTCCAATGGAGTGGATCAGGTGTCCTTGTTGTGAAAAATTCCAACGCAACTTCGTTTAGCGAACTTGTGCGTTAATGGCACATGTTGGGCCAGTTTTGCAACAACTTTCGTGCAGTAACGAAACAGTCAGAAACACCCCAAAACATGAGTTTTGGGTCCAATGGAGTGGATCGGGTGCCTTCGTTGTGAAAATTTCCAACGTAACTTCGCTTAACGAACTTGTGCTTTTATGGCTCATGTTCGGCCAGTTTTGCAACGACTTTCGTGCAGTAACGAAACGGTCAAAAACGCCCCAGAACATAAGTTTTGGGTCCAATGGAGTGGATCAGGTGCGTTCGTTGCGAAAAATTCCGACGCAACTTCGTTTAGCGAACTTATGCGTTAATGAAGCCAGTTCGGGCAGTTTTGCATTGACTTTCGTGGAGTAACAAAACAGTCCGAAACGCGTGAAAACATGAGTTTTGTGTCCAATGGAGTGGATCGGGTGCATTCTATGCAAAAAGATCCAACGCAACTACGGTTAGGGAACTTGTGCGTTAATGGCACATGTTCAGCCAATTTTGCAACGACTTCAGTGCAGTAACGAAACGGTCAAAAATGCCCCAAAACATGAGTTTTGGGTCCAATGGAGTGAATCGGGTGCGCTCATTGTGTCAAATTCCAACGCAACTTCGTTTAGCGAACTTTTGCGTTAATAGCGCCAATTTGGCCAGTTTTGCATCGATGTTCGTGCCATAACGAAACGGTCCGAAACGTGCCAAAACATGAGTTTTGGGTCCAATGGAGTGGATCGGATGTGTTCGTCATGAAAAGATCCAATGCAACTTCGTTTAGTGAACTTGTGCGTTAATGGTGCCAGTGCAGTTATGAAACGGTCCGAAACGCCCCAAAACATGAGTTTTGGGTCCAATGGAGTGGATCTGGTGTGTTCGTTGCGAAAAATTTCGACGCAACTTTGTTTAGCGAACTTGCCCATTAATGGTACCTGTTCGACCAGTTTTGCATCGACTGCGCAAGTTCGGCTAGTTTTGCATCGACTTTCGTAAACTAACAAAATGTTCAGAAACGCCCCAAAACATGAGTTTTGGATCCAATGGAGTGGATCGGGTGTGTTAGTTATGAAAAGATCCAACGCAACTTCGTGTAGCGAACTTGTGCGTTAATGGTGCTATTTCGGCCAGTTTTGCATCGAGTTTCGTGAAGTAACAAAACGGTCCGAAACGCCCCAAAACACGAGTTTTGGGTCCAATGGAGTGGATCTGATGCGTTCGCTACCAAAAATTCCAATGCAACTTCGTTTAGCGAACTTGTGAATTAATGGTGCCAATTCGGCCAGTTTTGCTTCGAGTTTCGTGCAGTTATGAAACAGTCCAAAATGCCCCAAAACATGAGTTTTGGGTCCAATGGAGTGGATCTGGTGTGTTCATTGCGAAAAATTTCGGCGCAACTTTGTTTAGCGAATTTGCCCGTTAATGGTACCTGTTCGACCAGTTTTGCATCGACTGCGCAAGTTCGGCCAGTTTTGCATCGACTTTCGTAAACTAACGAAACGGTCAGAAACGCCCCAAAACATGAGTTTTGGGTCCAATGGAGTGGATCGGGTGCGCTCGTTGTGAAAAATCCCGACGTAACTTCGTTTACCGAACTTATGCGTTAATGTCGCCAGTTCAGCCAGTTCTGCATCAAGTTTCGGGCAGTAACGAAACGGTCCGAAACGCCCCAAAACATGAGTTTTGGGTCGATTGGATTGGATCAGGTGCGCTCGTTGCGAAAAATTCCAACGCAACTTCAATTAGCGAATTTGTGCATTAATGGCACATGTTCGGCCAGTTTTGCAACAACTTTCATGCAGCAACAAAACGGTCTAAAACGCCCCAAAACATGAGTTTTGGGTCCAACAGAGTGGATCAGGTGTCCTTGTTGTGAAAAATTCCAACGCAACTTCGTTTAGCGAACTTGTGCGTTAATGCACAAGTTCGGCCAGTTTTGCAACAACTTTCGTGCAGCAACGAAACGGTCAGAAACACCCCAAAACATGAGTTTTAGGTCCAATGGAGTGGATTGGGTGCCTTCGTTGTGAAAATTTCCAATGTAACTTCGCTTAGCGAACTTGTGCTTTAATGGCTCATGTTCGGCTAGTTTTGGAACGACTTTCGTGCAGTAACGAAACGGTCAAAAACGCCCCAAAACATAAGTTTTGGGTCCAATGGAGTGCATCGAGTGCGCTCGTTGTAAAAAATTCCGACGCAACTTCATTTAAAGAACTTTTGCATTAATATCGCCAGTTCAGCCAGCTTTTCGTCAACTTTCGTGCAGTAACGAAATGGTCTGAAACGCCCAAAACATGAGTTTTGGGTCCAATGGAGTGGATCGGGTGCGTTCGTTGTGAAGAGATCCAACGCAACTTCAGTTAGCGAACTTGTGCGTTAATGGCACATGTTCGGCCAGTTTTGCAACGACTTCAGTGCAGTAACGAATTGGTCAGAAACGCAACTTGGATCCAATGGAGTGGATCAGATGCGCTCATTGTGACAAATTCCAACGCAACTTTGTTTAGCGAACTTTTGCATTAATAGCGCTAATTCGGCCAGTTTTGCATCGATGTTCGTGCAGTAACGAAACGGTCCGAAACGTGCCAAAACATGAGTTTTGGGTCCAATGGAGTGGATCTGGTGTGTTAGTTAGGAAAAATTCTGACGCAACTTCGTTTACCGAACTTATGAGTTAATGGCGCCAGTTCGGCCAGTTTTGCATCGAATTTCGAGCAGTAACAAAATGGTCGGAAACGCGCCAAAACATGAGTTTTGGGTCCAATGGAGTGGATCGGGTGCGTTCGTTGCGAAAAGTTCCCACGCAACTTCTTTTAGCGAACTTGTGCGTTAATGATGCCAGTTCGGATAGTTTTGCATCAAATTTCGTGCAGTAACGAAACAGTCCGAAATACCCTGAAACATGAGTTTCGGGTTGAATGGATTGGATCCGGTGTGTTTTCAACTTCGTTTAGCGAACTTGTGCGTTAATGGCACATGTTCGGCAAGTTTTGCAACAACTTTCCTGCAGTAACAAAACGGTCAGAAACGTTCCAAAATATGAGTTTTGGTTCCAATGGAGTGGATCGGGTGCGCTCGTTGTTAAAAATTTTGACTCAACTTCATTTAGCGAACTTATGCGTTAATGGCGCCAGTTCGGCCAGTTCTGCATCGACTTTCGAGCAATAACGAAACGGTCCAAAACGCCCCAAAACATGAGTTTTGGGTCGAATGGATTGGATTAGGTGCGCTTGTTGCAAAAAATTCCAACGCAACTTCAATTAGCGAGTTTGTGCGTTAATGGCACATGTTTGGCCAGTTTGGCAATGACTTTCGTGCGGTAACGAAACGGTCCGAAACATCCCAAAACATGAGTTTTGGGTCGAATAGATTTGATCAGGTGCGTTTGTTGCAAAAAATTCCAACGCAACTTCGTTGAGTGTACTTGTGCGTTAATGGCACATGTTCGGCCAATTTTGCAACAACTTTCGTGCAGTAACGAAACGGTCAGAAAGGCCCCAAAACATGTGTTTTGGGTCCAATGGAGTGGATCGGGTGCGCTCGTTGTGAAAAATTCCGACGCAACATCGTTTAGCGAACGTGTGCGTTAATGGCACATGTTCGGCCAGTTTTGCATCAACTTTCGTGCATTAACAAAACGGTCAGAAATACCCCAAAACATGAGTTTTGGGTCCAATGGAGTGGATCGGGTGCACTCGTTGTGAAAAATTCCGACGCAACATTGTTTAGTGAACTTGTGCGTTAATGGCACCAGTTCGGCCAGTTTTTCATCGACTTTCATGCAGTAATGAAACGGTCCAAAACATCCCAAAACATAAGTTTTGGGTCCAATGGAGTGGATCGGGTGCGCTAGTTGTGAAAAATTTCGACGCAACTTCGTTTAGCGAACTTTTATATTAATAGCGCCAGTTCGGCCTGTTTTGCATCGACTTTCAAGCAGTAACGAAACGGTTCGAAATGCGCCAAAACATGAGTTTTGGGTCCAATGGAGTGGATCGGGTGCATTCATTGCGAAAAGATCCAACGCAACTTCATTTAGCGAAATGGTGTGTTAATGGTGCCTGTTCGGCTAGTTTTGCATCGAGTTTCATGAAGTAACGAAATGGTGCGAAACGCCCCTAAACATGAGCTTTGGCTCCAATGAAGTGGCTCGGGCGCGTTCCTTGCCAAAAATTCCAACGCAACTTCGTTTAGCGAACTTGTGCGTTAGTGGCGCAAGTTCGGCTAGTTTTGCATCGACTTTCGTAAAGTAACGAAACGGTCCGAAACACCCCAAAACATGAGTTTTGGGTCCAATGGAGTGGATCGGGTGCGCTCGTTGTGAAAAATTCCGAAGCAACTTCGTTTAGCGAACTTGTGCGTTATTGGCACATGGTGGGCTAGTTTTGCAACGACTTTCAAGCAGTAGCGAAACGGTCCAAAATGCCCTGAAACATGATTTTTGGGTCGAATGGATTGGATCAGGTGCGTTTGTTGCGAAAACTTCCAATGTAACTTCGTTTAGCGAACTTGTGCGTTAATGGCACATGTTGGGCCAGTTTTGCAACAACTTTCGTGCAGTAACGAAACGGTCAGAAACGGCCCAAAACATGTGTTTTGGGTCTAACGGAGTGGATCCGGTGCGCTCGTTGTGAAAAATTCCGATGCAACTTTGTTAAGCGAACTTGTGCGTTAATGGCACCAGTTTGGTCAGTTTTTCATCAACTTTCGTGCAGTAATGAAACGGTCCGAAACGCCCAAAACATGAGTTTTGGGTCCAATGGAGTGGATCGGGTGCGCTCGTTGCAAATAATTCCAAGGCAACTTCGTTTAGTGAACTTGTGCATTAATGGCACATGTTCGGCCAGTTTTGCAATAACTTTCATGGAGTAACGAAACAGTCCGAAACGTCCAAAACATGAGTTTTGGGTCCAATGGAGTGGATCAGGTGCGCTTGTTGTGAAAAATTCCAAGGCAACTTCGTTTAGCGAACTTGTGCATTAATGGCACATGTTCGGCCAGTTTTGCAACGACTTTCATGGAGTAACGAAACGGTTTGAAACGCCCAAAATATGAGTTTTGGGTCCAATGGAGTGGATCGGTGCGCTCGTTGCGCAAAATTCCAACGCAACTTCGTTTAGCGAACTTGTGCGTTATTGGCACATGATGAGGATATTGCCACCAACGATACATCCACACCTACACCAGTAAGTACTTCGGCAACACCTCTTCGTCCTATTACTCGCGCTCGTGCTCGTCAGCTTACCCATCAAGTAAGTTCACTCTTAAGCTCAGGTTCATCATATTTGGACAATGGAGACACATGCTGTTGAACCCGCTAGGGTTTGTTCCTGATCTTTCGGTGAGAGGCGATGGATAACTCCATCAAGTAAGTTCACTCTTAAGAATATCATAGATTTCTTTGTTCAGCCCTCTCAAAAATCTATTTTCAGTAGCATCTTCGCATTCTATCAAACCACATTGCAACATAAGAATCTGGAGATCTAAGTAGTATGTTTCAACGGTGTTACTACCTTGTTTCAAAATTTTTAGCTTAGCAAGCAAATGATTAGCATAATATTCAGGAACAAAGTACTCTCTCAAAACAGTTTTCAACGCATTCCATATTTTAGGTACCTTATCATGTCTACACAAGAGTTTCCAAACAGCCAAAGCATAATCAATAAGAACTCCAGCAACAACTAGAATTTTTTACTCTTCTGACAAATCATGTTTGCAAAATTCTAAATGTCCTGCTAGTTCCCATTTAACATATCCTTTAGGATCAAACTTACCATCATATAGCGGCAAGTGTTGAATGACATCCTGAATCTGAAGGTGTAGTTCCGTTAGTTCAAAAATCACCGTATCACCTGCCATGATTAGTAGAAAACAAGAAACACAAAAATAATATGTATCCTCCTGTCAACTAATAGGATGTGTTGGTTGTAAAACTCTCAAACTCAACTTGTTTAAAACAAGCTCTTACAAGTTCTTACCAAACCAAAACAGGACGGGTCAGCAACCAACAAGTCAAGCACCTGGAAAGAAGTGTATCGGTGCTGCTGCAACAACACCTATCAAGCCATAGTCGGATATGTGGAGCTGTAGGTGGGCTAAAAAAAATCACAAGGAAATACTAGCACCACATTAGTCACAAAATCAAGCTCAGTAATCATTCAACGGCGGGAGTGTGCTGGTCCTAACCTAGACCGTGCTAGAGGCGCGAGCCTGGACATAAAGGAAAGTCACAACACACCTCCAGAATCAAAACAGAAACACAAAGAACAGCCCCTTTCTTTTTCCTTTTCTCTGCTTCTTTTTTTCTTTCTTTTCTTTTTCTTCTTTTGTTTTTTTCTTCTCTTTTTTTTTCAGGGGAATAAAAACTTTTGTTTGACAACCAAAACAAAAAGATTACTGCATACAACCTCTACCAACTCAGAATGACAAATCTTGTTTCAGATAGCCAGACGCACAAATCTCCAAGTCGATTCTGGAGAGCTCAGATGGAGTTTATGACCAAGGTCAGATCCATTGGAAAGAGAACGAGTTAAGCTCTCTAGATTATCTTAAAACTCCCAAATCGGATACCAAACACAGAAACTACAGTAGTTTTCTTCCCGGGCTGAATTGAAACTCCGAAACAAAATTTGGTGACAAGAACTCGAAAGTCTAAAAGACTACAACTAAGACCAGCAACTCGACACAACCGATGCAACCAAAACTCAACAAACCCTAACTAAGAAGTACTAGTAAAGGCTCAAAAGGGTCTATAGGATTACGGCGGGGGGCAAAAATTTCTACTATTTTTGGTTTTTTCTGGACTGTAGGAAAATAAAAATAGCGAAGGATTGGAAGTCTCTCACTGAACAACCTTGTTCTGATTACCAACTGATGAGAACCCGTTAGGGTTTGTTCCCGATCTTTCGATGAGAGGGGATGGATAACTCGATTGCTAGATGGAGACGATGTTCACAGCTCGACTACAGCCTTCCAAGGACGTTGCGTCTTAGCAACTGATACACCACCTCCAAGGGCTGCCGTGATCTTATAGAGCGCAACACCTGGCCACTAGGGCACTCGTCCTGCAAGCAATCGAAGAACAAGCAACTCAATTGCAAATATGGAGATAAGAACCAATCTGAAATCACAAAGGTGGGGTTCTGAATCGAGTAGAACGGATGGTCTAGCCGACACACGCGTCTACAAGCAAGTAGCAATGGCTAAACTTTCAATAAAACAAAACCCAATCTGTTTGTGGTGGCTATGGAGGTATATGAATGGTAGAGGATGACCATAAAATGGTGGAGGTCGTCCTTAAACCCTAGGATGCGCCCCTGTTGGGCCCCACTTGATACACACCCCATCGGGCCAAAATCAGGTGACGCAGCACCGTGGACGGAAAAGATCTTTGTAGTAAATCAACAATTGCAGCCGCCTCGGAGAAGATATGGACATGAGTCTGAATCCATATGAAAGTAAACTTTATAAGCTTTCCATGAAGTCCAAGAACTCCACAATCGGAGTCCGTATAAAGTCGTGGCAGCTGTTACAATTTGGTTCTGTCCAGCAATCCGAATCCAACATCCAAAACGTGTTGGATTTGGACTCTTCCTTTCCTTGCACCAAAAGTAACGTGGTGGCCTGGTGGAGAATATTGGGAAGTCTTAGGCTTGGTCCCCAATCTATTTCTTTGGTCCTCCATGTTTTCCATATAATTTCCACACACGGCTTTATCCAGTTAAGTAATTCTGAAAACGAGAATGCATAGAAATCATAGTGCAGCATTAATTGTTCAAATGTATCAAATTTAATCTTGATATATAGTTGATTCACCTTTGGACAAGAAGGCACTAATATGGTCGTATCCATGCTAGTGATGTCCTCATCATTCTCCCCTTCTTGACTGCAAACCGTCCTCGGTTTGGCGTTATGAGTGTTGTTCAGTAAAGAAGTTTTTTCAAGTTCTTTCAAATATAATTCTGAAACTCCCAATAAAATACAAGGCAGCAAGATTTGCTCCCCTTCTTGAAAATTGACCTGTAACATGTTATCAATAGCAAAGAAACTCGATATGGTATAATTAGTTTCAATGCAAGTCATTTGTTGATCGCTTTGAGGCACTCTTAAATGAGGTTTCAAATCTAAATAAATATACACCCGACTCACCATGTACTCTCCACGAGTGTTATATTTTTCAATTCCATAGAATGAACAATGATCAAAACATGGTGAAAAGCAATTCTAAAATAATTTCTTCTCTAAAAAACCTAGATTGCAAAGAATATCAAACTCAATGTAACCCAAAGTATTCAAAGATGATATGAGTTTCAGCTCTTCGTTCTCATTATTAACGCAACGAACATGAGGAAAAGCAACATGTTCATCATTCAAATCAGATTGCATCATGTACTAGTTGTGTGGTAGATTTGAGTGAAGTATGATCACACAACTCCTCTTTATTACAAGGATCAACAAGCAAATCACCATGTTACAAAGGCAAATCAGCAATAATTTCCACTATTTGTTGTTCTCTAGTAGCATGATAAATAGACAATTGCGTTTGATCTTGATGGCACTCACCTCTAGTATCTGAAGCACTCCGTACATTACCTATATGAGCCTCCTTAGGGAAGGATGGCAGAAGAAGCTTGTCTTCTTGATTATCCATTGATGCACATGGTAGCTCATCTCTCGAGTTGGAGATGGGCCCAATTTTCTGCAAATTGTTAAAACCATACACAGGAACAAAAGGAAGCTCGTCTGCTGAAAGCACTTCTTCATTGCAAGTATGCAAGGCTAACAAAATCTCATTTTCTGTAGTGCAAGCTAATTTTAACAATTGAGGCAAGGAAGTATATGTTTCATGAACAAGAATATCATAGATTTCTTTGTTCTGCCCTCTCCAAAATCTATTTTCAGTAGCATCTTCGCATTCTATCAAACCACATTGCAACATAAGAATCTGGAGATCTAAGTAGTATGTTTCAACGGTGTTACTACCTTGTTTCAAACTTTGTAGCTTAGCAAGCAAATGATTAGCATAATATTCAGGAACAAAGTACTCTCTCAAAACAGTTTTCAACGCATTCCATATTTTAGGTACCTTATTATGTCTACACAAGAGTTTCCAAACAGCCAAAGCATAATCAATAAGAACTCCAGCAACAACTAGAATTTTTTACTCTTCTGACAAATCATGTTTGCAAAATTCTAAATGTACTGCTAGTTCCCGTTTAACATATCCTTTAGGATCAAACTTACCATCATATAGCGGCAAGTGTTGAATGACATCCTGAATCTGAAGGTGTAGTTCCGTTAGTTCAAAAATCACCGTACCACCTGCCATGATTAGTAGAAAACAAGAAACACAAAAATAATATGTATCCTCCTGTCAACTAATAGGATGTGTTGGTTGTAAAACTCTCAAACTCAACTTGTTTAAAACAAGCTCTTACAAGTTCTTACCAAACCAAAACAGGACGGGTCAGCAACCAACAAGTCAAGCACCTGGAAAGAAGTGTATCGGTGCTGCTGCAACAACACCTATCAAGCCATAGTCGGATATGTGGAGCTGTAGGTGGGCTAAAAAAAAGCACAAGGAAATACTAGCACCACATTAGTCACAAAAGCAAGCTCAGTAATCATTCAACGGCGGGAGTGTGCTGGTCCTAACCTAGACCGTGCTAGAGGCGCGAGCCTGGACACAAAGGAAAGTCACAACACACCTCCAGAATCAAAACAGAAACACAAAGAACAGCCCCTTTCTTTTTCCTTTTCTCTGCTTTTTTTTTCTTTCTTTTCTTTTTTTCTTCTCTTTTTTTCTTCTCTTTTTTTCAGGGGAATAAAAACTTTTGTTTGACAACCAAAACAAAAAGATTACTGCATACAACCTCTACCAACTCAGAATGACAAATCTTGTTTCAGATAGCCAGACGCACAAATCTCTAAGTCGATTCTGGAGCGCTTAGATGGAGTTTATGACCAAGGTCAGATCCGTTGGAAAGAGAACGAGTTAAGCTCTCTAGATTATCTTAAAACTCCCAAATCGGATACCGAACACAGAAACTACAGTAGTTTTCTTCCTGGGCTGAATTGAAACTCCGAAACAAAATTTGGTAACAAGAACTCGAAAGTCTAAAAGACTACAACTAAGACCAGCAACTCGACACAACCGATGCAACCAAAAACTCAACAAGCCCTAACTAAGAAGTACTAGTAAAGGCTCAAAAGGGTCTATAGGACTGCGGCGGGGGGCAAAAATTTCTACTATTTTTGGGTTTTTCTGGACTGTAGGAAAATAAAAATAGCGAAGGATTGGAAGTCTCTCACTGAACAACCTTGTTCTGATTACCAACTGATGAGAACCCGTTAGGGTTTATTTCTGATCTTTCGATGAGAGGGGATGGATAACTCGATTGCTAGATGGAGACGATGTTCACAGCTCGACTACAGCCTTCCAAGGACGCTGCGCCTTAGCAACTGATACAACACCTCCAAGGGCTGCCGTGATCTTATAGAGCGCAACACCCGGCCACTAGGGCACTCGTCCTGCAAGCAATCGAAGAACAAGCAAGAACAAGTAGAACAAGCAAATCAATTGCAAATATGGAGATAAGAACCAATCTGAAATCACAAAGGTGGGGTTCTGAATCAAGTAGAACGGATGGTCTAGCCGACACACGCGTCTACAAGCAAGTAGCAATGGCTAAACTTTCAATAAAACAAAATCCAATCTGTTTGTGGTGGCTATGGAGGTATATGAGAGGGTAGAGGACAACCAGAACATGGTGGAGGTCATCCCTAAACCCTAGGACGCGCCCCTGTTGGGCCCCACTTGATACACACCCCATCAGGCCAAAATCAGGTGACGCAGCACCGTGAATAGAAAAGGTCTTTATAGTAAATCAATGATTGCGGCCGCCTCGGAGAAGATATGGACATGAGTCTAGATCCATATGAAAGTAGACTTTATAAGCTTTCTGTGCAGTCCAAGAACCCCGCAATCGGAGTCCGTATGAAGTCGTGGCAGCTGTTACAATTTGGTTCTATCCTGCAGTCCGAATCCAACATCCAAAACATGTTGGTTTTGGACTCTTCCTTTCCTTGCACCAAAAGTGACGTGGTGGCCTGGTGGAGAATATTGGGAAATCTTAGGCTTGGTCCCGAATCAATTTATTTGGTCCTTTATGTTTTCCATATAATTTTCACACACGGATTTATCTAGTCAAGTAATTCTGAAAACGAGAATGCACAAAAATCATAGTGCAGCATTAATTGTTCAAATGTATCAAATTTAATCTTGATATAGAGTTCATTCACCTTTGGATAAGAAGGCACTAATATGGTCGTATCCATGCTAGTGATGTCCTCATCACATGCACTCTTGTTTTACTCAGAAACAATGGATTGGATTAAAAGGGAAGAGGCATCGCGCAGGCTAGATTCGGACTGCAGGTGATGAGGACATCGCCACCAATGATACATCCACACCTACACTAGTATCTACTTCAACAACACCTCTTGGTCCTATTAATCGCGCTCGTGCTCGTCGGCTTACCCATCAAGTAAGTTCACTCTTAAGCTTAGGTTCATCATATTTAGACAATAGAGAGACGTGCACTCTTGTTTTACTCAGGAACAATGGATTGGATCAAAAGGGAAGAGGCATATCGCAGGCTGGATTCGGACTGCAGGACAACCACGACTTGTGACGGCTGCCATGACTTCATTCGGACTCCGTTTTGGACATTCAAGTACTTTCTGGAAAGCTTATCAAATTTACTTTCCAAAGGATTTAGAATCACCTCCATATCTGTTCGGAGTCAACCGTAATCGTCGATTTACTACAAAGTCCTTTTCAGCCACGGTGCTGCATCACCCTATTTTGGTCGAACGGGCCGTGTATCGAGTCCAATTCGGACACGTCCTAGGGTTGGAACATGACCACAGCACCCTTGTGGTCATTCTCCCACTTCTTTATAACCTTTAGCCGCCATCAAGAATACTGGGGTTTTGTTAGATGCAAGTTTAGCTTTTGCTACTTCCTTATAGATGCGCGTGCTGATCCAGCTGCCCGTCCACTTGTTTTCGGAACCCCACCATAATTGAGATTCGGTTTGAGACCTTCAGTTACATCTCATATTTTCAGTACTTGTTCTACTTGTTCTTGCTAGTTCTTCGATTGCTTGCAACACGAGTGCTCTAGTGGCCGGGTGTCGCGCTCCACAAGATCGTGACAACCATAGGAGGTGGTGTATGAGTTGCTAAGACGCAGCATCCTTGGAAGGATGTAGTCAGGCCGTGAACATTATCTCCTCCATCAGTCGAGTTATCCCATGCCTCTCATCGAAAGATCAGGAACAAACCCTAGCGGGTTCACATCAGTTGGTAATGAGAGCAAGGTTGTTCGGTGAGAGACTTCCAATCCTTCGCTATTTTTTTATTTTTCTACAGTTGAGAAAAAGCCAAAAATAGTAGAATTTTTTCCCCCACCGCAATCCTTTAGACCCTTTTGAGCCTTTACTAGTACTTCTTAATTAGGGCTTGTTGAGTTTTCAGTTGCATCGGTTGTGTCGAGTTGCTGGTCTTAGTTGTAGTCATTTAGAGTTTCAAGTTCTTGTCACGTTTGGTCATGTATGCTACCATTTTAGTCACTGTTTTGGTCAAATCAGAATACACTTTGGCTGTCAAGTTCGACTTGGATTCTGTTAAGTGCATGTTGGCCGAGACCGACTTGAATTCGGGTAGCCTATTCATCTCGTGGTTGCCCAATCTGAGTGTCTCTTTGTTATCAAGTCCGAGTTGGAATCGGTGTCTCTTTGTTATCAAGTCCAAGTTGAATTTGGTACTGGTTGATTCTGAGTCCGAACTGTGCACTAGAGGCAATCATACTTCATATATATATTTAAGTGTTCGGCTTACTGTATACCCCTACTCTTTCTGGAAAAAGTGTGTATGGTGACTTGCTCACTTGTATTCCTTTATTCATAGAATCTTTTTTTGAGGTTCCCCTGAAAAAAAGAAATAAAAGAAAAGAAAAAAAGGATTAGTGAAAAAAAGAAAAAAGAAAAAAAGGAAGAAAGGGGCTAATTCATTGCGTTTGTTTTTCCCTTCTGTTCGGGGTGGTGCTTTGTGACTTCCTTTGTATCCAGGCTCGCGTCTCTAGCACGGTCTAGACTAGGACCAGCATAGTGCCACCGTTGAACGATTATTCAGCTTGCTTTTATGACTAACATGGTGCTAGTACTTCCTTGTTCCAGCCCACCTACAGCTCCACATATTCGACTACAGCTCCACAGGTCTTGTTGCTGCAGCACCGATACACTTCATTCCACGGTTGTGGGCTTGTTGGTTGCCGTCCCCTCCTGGTAGCAAGGTAAGAATTGATAAGAGCTTTTGCAATAGGTTGAGAGTTAGCGCCTTGCAGTAGCTACACCCTATTAGCTGTAGGGATTTTACTACTTCACTTATTTTTCTTGTTGTTCTTATTTTTCTCACCATGGCAGGCTCCGAGGAGGAGGATCATAGCTTGCATCAGTCTCCACATACCAGGGGCATCATACAACATTTTGAAAGGCAAGTGCAGTGGCACACAGAGGGACTTGATAATGATATGCAGGTGACGAATGACAAAATTGGACAACTGGAGGCTACGCAGATTGCCACCAACACCAAGCTTACGGGCTTGGAGACAGCGGTCGGCAATATTGACAAGAGTCTCGCTGCTCTTTTGCGGCGTTTTGATGAGCTCCATGCGAAGAACAACGAACAGCGTGATGATTGGCCGGATGAATATATTGCTGATACTGAACAGGATGAACAAGACGCTCGCCATCGCCGCCAGCTACGCACTAATCGTAGAGGTATGGGTGGTTTTCGCCGCCGTGAGGTACGCAACAATGATGATGCTTTCAGCAAGATTAAATTTAACATACCTCCTTTTGATGGTACATATGACCCTGATGCATACATTACTTGGGAAATTGCTGTTGATCAAAAGTTTGCATGCCATGATTTTTCTGAGAATGCACATGTTAGGGCTGCTACTAGTGAGTTCACTGATTTTGCTTCTGTTTGGTGGATAGAACATGGCAAGAAAAATGCTGATGATATGCCACAAACTTGGGATGCTTTGAAATGGGTCATGCGGGCTAGATTCGTTCTTTCTTACTATGCACGTGATCTATTACATAAGTTACAACAATTGAGGCAGGGCACTAGAAGTGTAGAAGAATATTATCAGGAATTGCAAATGGTTATGCTACGTTGTAATTTAGTGGAGGGTGAGGAACCTGCTATGGCTAGATTTTTGGGAGGGTTAAATAGAGAAATTCAGGACATTCTTGTGTATAAAGATTATACTAACGTAACCCGTTTGTTCCATCTTTCTTGTAAAGATGAAAGGGAGGTACAGGGACGACGTGTCTAATATTTCTGCAGGTAAATCTACATCATGGTAGCCATGCACGACTACTTCTATGGGCGGACGTGCACCTGTACCAGCTCCTTCACCGAGTCGTACAGCAACATCTTCTCCATCCAATGACAAGCCACGTGCTCCTCCCACCACTTCAGCAACCAAGACTGTCCAGAAGCCAGCCGCTAGTGCTTCCTCGGTTGCATCCACGGGTAGAACAAGGGATGTCCAGTGTCATCGGTGCAAGGGCTTTGGGCACGTGCAGCGTGACTGTCCTACCAAGCATGTTTTGGTGGTCAAAGATGATGCTGCGTATTCCTCTGCTAGTGATTTTGATGACAATACACTTGCTTTGTTTGCTGCTGGCTATGCAGGTAATGAGGGACCACCAGACGAACATATTCATGCAGGGGCAGGCGAACACTATGAGAGTCTCATTGTGCAGCGTGTGCTTAGTGCACAAATGGAGAAGGCGGAGCAAAATCAGCGACACACGCTGTTCCAAACTAAGTGTGTCATTAAAGAGCATTCTTATCGTATGATTATTGATGGAGGTAGCTGCAACAATTTGGCTAGCAGCTAACTGGTGGAGAAGCTTGCACTCAGCACCAAACCACACCCACACCCGTATCACATTCAATGGCTAAACAACAATGGTAAGGCTAAGGTAACGAGGCTGGTGCGCATTAATTTTGCAATCGGGTCATATCATGATGTTGTTGAGTGCGATGTTGTGCCTATGCAAGCTTGCCATATTCTGCTCGGTAGGCCTTGGCAATTTGATACGGATTGTGTGCATTATGGTAGATCAAATCAGTTTTCGCTCTTGCACCATGATAAGAAAATTGTGTTGCTTCCTATGTCTCTTGAAGCTATTGTGCGTGATGATACTGCTAGAGCTGCCAAAGCTAAAAGTGAGACCAATAAAATTGTCAAGTTGGTTGCTAATAAGCAAGATGAGATACGCTTGAAAGGGACTTGCTTGCTTGCTACTAAATCTGATATTAATGACCTGATTGATACCACTTCTGTTGCCTATGCTTTGGTGTGCAAAGATGCTTTGATTTCCATTCATGATATGCAGCACTCTTTGCCCCCTGCTGTCGCTAACATTTTGCAGGAGTATTCTGATGTGTTTCCAAGTGAAATACCAGCGGGGCTGCCACCAATACGAGGGATTGAGCACAAAATTGATCTGATTCCAGGAGCATTGCTGCCCAAACGTGCATCGTACAGGACCAATCCAGAAGAAACAAAAGAGATTCAGCGACAAGTGCAAGAACTACTCGACAAAGGTTATGTACATGAGTCCCTTAGTTCTTGTGTTGTTCCGGTTATTTTAGTCCCCAAGAAAGATGGAACGTGGCGTATGTGTGTCAATTGTAGAGCTATTAACAATATCACAATTCGATATCGACATCCTATTCCATGTTTGGATGATATGCTTGATGAATTGAGTGGTGTTGTTGTGTTTACCAAAGTTGATTTGCGTAGTGGGTACCACCAGATTCGCATGAAATTGGGAGATGAATGGAAAACTGCTTTCAAAACTAAGTTCGGGTTATATGAGTGGTTAGTCATGCCTTTTGGGTTAACTAATGCACCTAGTACCTTCATGCGATTAATGAACGAGGTTCTGCGTGCTTTCATTGGCAAATTTGTTGTGGTCTATTTTGATGATATATTGATTTACAGCAAATCCATGGAGGCACATCTTGATCATTTACGTGCTGTTTTTACTGCTTTACGTGATGCACGTTTATTTGGTAACCTTGAGAAGTGCATCTTTTGCACAGATTGAGTATCTTTTCGTGGCTATGTTGTCACTCCACAGGGAATTGAAGTTGATCAAGCCAAGGTGGAAGCTATTCAGGGATGGCCTGTATCAAAGACCATCACACAAGTGCGGAGTTTTCTAGGACTTGCTGGGTTCTATCGTCGCTTCGTGAACGATTTCAGCACCATTGCGGCACCGTTGAATGCGCTTACGAAGAAGGGGGTGCCCTTTTCTTGGGGCACCACACAAGAGAATACGTTCACCATGTTGAAAGATAAGTTGACACATGCACCTCTCCTCCAACTTCCTAATTTTAATAAGACCTTTGAGCTTGAATGTGATGCTAGTGGAATTGGTTTGGGTGGTGTTTTGTTACAAGATGGTAAACCTGTTGCATATTTTAGTGAGAAATTGAGCGGACCTGTTCTGAATTATTCTACTTATGACAAGGAATTGTATGCTCTTGTGCGCACATTAGAAACATGGCAGCATTATTTGTGGCCCAAAGAGTTTGTTATCCATTCTGATCACGAATCTTTGAAACATATTCGTAGTCAAGGAAAACTGAACCATAGACATGCTAAGCGGGTTGAATTTATTGAATCTTTTCTTTATGTCATCAAACACAAGAAAGGGAAAGAGAACGTCATTGCTGATGCTTTGTCTAGGCGATATACTTTGTTGACACAACTTGATTGCAAGAATTTTGGTTTGGACACAATTAAAACACAATATGTGAATGATGCTGATTTGAAGGATGTTTTGCTGCATTGTAAGGATGGAAAACCACGGAACAAATTCATCGTCAATGATGGGTTTGTGTTTCGAGCTAACAAGCTATGCATTCCAGCTAGCTCCGTTCGTTTGTTGTTGTTACAGGAAGCGCATGGAGGTGGCTTGATGGGGCATTTTGGAGCGAAGAAGACAGAGGATGTACTTGCTGGTCATTTCTTTTGGCCAAAAATGAGAAGAGATGTGGAGTGATTTATTGCACGCTGCACTACATGTCAAAAAGCTAAGTCACGTTTAAATCCGCATGGTTTGTATATGTCTTTACCAGTTCCTAGTGCTCCTTGGGAGGATATTTCTATGGATTTCGTGTTGGGGATTGCCTAAAACTAGGAAGGGACGTGATAGCGTTTTTGTGGTTGTGGCTAGATTTTCCAAGATGGCACACTTTATTCCATGTCATAAAACTGATGATGCTACACATGTTGCTGATTTGTTCTTTCGAGAAATTGTTCGTTTGCATGGTGTGCCAAACACAATTGTTTCTGATCGTGATGCCAAATTTCTTAGCCACTTTTGGAGAACTTTATAGGCACAATTAGGAACTAAGCTTCTATTTTCTACCACTTGTCATCCCCAAACTGATGGTCAAACTGAAGTTGTTAATCGAACCTTGTCTACCATGTTAAGGGCTGTTTTAAAGAAGAATATTAAATTGTGGGAAGAATGTTTGCCTCATGTTGAGTTTGCTTATAATCGTTCCATGCATTCTACTACAAAGATGTGCCCTTTTCAGATTGTTTATGGCTTGATTCCTCGTGCTCCTATTGATTTAATGCCTTTGCCCACTTCTGAAAAATTAAACTTTGATGCTAAGCAACGTGCTGAACTGATGTTAAAACTGCATAAAACAACTAAAGAAAACATCGAGCGCATGAATTCTAAGTATAAGCTTGCTGGTGATAAAGGTAGAAAGCAATTGATTTTTGAACCTGGTGAATTGGTTTGGTTGCACTTGAGAAAGGATAGGTTTCCTGCTTTTTGAGAAAATCTAAATTGATGCCTCGGGCTGATGGACCATTTAAAGTGCTAGAATGAATTAATAATAATGCATATAAGCTAGACCTGCCTGTGGATTTTGGGGTTAGTCCCACATTTAACATTGCAGATTTGAAGCTATATTTGGGAGAGGACGATGAGCTTGAGTCGAGGACGACTCAAATGCAAGAAGGGGAGGATGATGAGGACATCGCCACTAACGATACATCCACACCTACAACAGTATCTACTTCAACAACACCTCTTGGTCCTATTACTCGTGCTCGTACTCGTCGGCTTATCCATCAAGTAAGTTCACTCTTAAGCTCAGGTTCATCATATTTAGAGAATTGATACACGTGCACTCTTATTTTACTCAGGAACAATGGATTGGATCAAAAGGGAAGAGGCATCGCGCAGGCTGGATTCGGACTGCAGGACAGACAAGACTTGTGACGGCCGCCACGACTTCATCCGAACTCCGTTTTGGTTGGTCGAGTACCTTCTGAAAAGCTCATCAAATCTACTTTCCAAGGGATCCAGAATCACCTCCATATCTGTTCGGAGTCAACCGCAATCATAGATTTACTACAGAGTCATTTTCAGCCACGGTGCTGCGTCACCCAAATTTAGCCCAACGGGTCGTGTATCAAGTTGAGTCCAAGACGGATGCGTCCTAGGGTTGGAACACGACCCTTGCACCCTTGTGATCGTTCTCCCACTTCTTTATAACCTTTAGCCGCTGTCAAGAACACTCGGATTTTGTTAGATGCAAGTTTAGTTTTTGCTACTTCCTTGTAGACGCGCGTGCTGATTCAGCCGCCCGTCCACTTGTTTTTGGAACCCCATCAATATTGAGATTCGTTTTGAGACCTTCAATTACATCTCGTAATTTTAGTACTTGTTCTTGCTAGTTCTTCGATTGCTTGCAGGACGAGTGCCCTAGTGGCCGGGTGTCGCGCTCCACAAGATCGCGGCAACCAAAGGAGGTGGTGTATCGGTTGCTAAGGCGCAGCATCCTTGGAAGGCTGTAGTTGGGCCGTGAACATCGTCTCCTCCATCAATCGAGTTATTCCACGCCTCTCATCAAAAGATCAGGAACAATCCCTAACGGGTTCACATCAGAATGGATTGGATCAGGCGCGTTTGTTGCGAAAAATTCCAGCGCAACTTCGTTTAGCGAACTTGTACGTTAATGGCATATGTTGGGCCAGTTTTGCAACAACTTACGTGTAGTAACAAAATGGTCAGAAACAGCATAAAACATGTGTTTTGGGTCCAATGGAGTGGATCGGGTGCACTCATTGTGAAAAATTCCGACGCAACTTCATTAAACGAACTTGTACATTAATGGAACCAGTTTGGCCTGTTTTTCATCGACTTTCGTGCAGTAACGAAACGGTCCGAAACACCCAAAACATGAGTTTTGGATCCAATGGAGTAGATCGGGTGCGCTCGTTGTGAAAAATTCTGACGCAACTTTGTTTAGCGAACTTATGCGTTAATGGCGCCAGTTTGGCCAGTTCTGCATCAACTTTCGAGCAGTAACGAAACGGTCCGAAATGCCCCAAAACATGAGTTTTGGGTCGAATGGATTGGATCAAGTGCTTTTGTTGCGTAAAATTCCAACGCAACTTTGTTTAGCGAACTTGTGCGTTAATGGCACATGTTCGGCCAGTTTTACAACAACTTTCATGCATTAACAAAACGGTCAGAAACGCCCCAAAACATGAGTTTTGCGTCCAATGGAGTGGATCGGGTGTGCTCGTTGTAAAAAATTCCGACGCAACATCGTTTAGCGAACTTGTGCATTAATGGCACATGGCCGGCTAGTTTTGCAACGACTTTCAAGCAGTAACGAAATGGTCCTAAATGCCCCAAAACATGAGTTTTGGGTCGAATAGATTGGATCAGGTGCTTTTGTTGCATAAAATTCTGACGCAACTTCGTTTAGCGAACTTGTGCATTAATGGCACATGTTCGGCCAGTTTTGCAACAACTTTCATGCAGTAACGAAACGGTCAGAAATGCCCCAAAACATGAGTTTTGGGTCCAATGGAGTAGATCGGGTGCGCTCGTTGTAAAAAATTCCGACGCAACATCGTTTAGCGAACTTGTGCTTTAATGGTACATGGTTGGCTAGTTTTGCAACGACTTTCAAGCAGTAACGAAACGGTCTGAAATGCCCCTAAACATGAGTTTTGGGTCGAATGGATTGGGTCAGGTGCTTTTTGTGACACCCTAGGTGTTTGAATGTAGCAAACAGGGGGACAAGTTGTGATGTATGTGTCGAATTATGTGAAATTGAGTGAAGTGTGTGAAAATAAGGGTTTATGTGTAATTTCTCAAAAATACAAGTCCTTTCGTGCAAAGGTTTTGAATTACAAATGTAACTCTCAATTCTACTAGGGGTCAAAGTGTAAGAATGTTAGTCATCATTACCTTGCATAAAAACTTGCATTTAGGTCCAAAACCTAATGAAATTTACCTTCAATAGGATAAAAACTTGATAATTTTGAATTTAGCCCAAGAGTTCAAAAATAAAACCTTATTCTTTGAGTTTTTGAACTTGAACCTTAAAGTAAAGTTGTAGTTTTTAAAAAGTTCTACAACTTTTATTTTGACCATTTTCTCATTTGAGCTTTAGAATAGTGGGAAGTTTTATTTTACAGTGAAGTCCCTCTAGTTCCTGTAATTGCAGATAGGACCCTAGGATCTCACCCCCCCCCCCTTCTCCTTCCTCCGTTCTCTCTGCCGCACAGCAGCACCACCGCTGGCCGCCATTGCCGCGCTGCCCGAGGCCAGCTCCTGCTCCAGCGCCGCTCCATGCGTCGCCAGGAAGCTCTGGCACCGCCTCAGCGCCTCCCCGCTGTTTTCTCCCGCGCATGCCACGCCGCTCCGCCGTCGCCCGAAGCCGCTACGTCGCGCCGCCGGTCGACAGCAGCTGCTCCGGCTCGCCCATGCCTTTTCTTGGTTTCGCCGCACGTCCAGGAGTCCTTCTCGACTTCTTTTATCCGCTCATGCGCCCGCATTTTCCTTCTTCGGCTTCCCCTCCGCTCAGCACCCCACCAGACCACCGCCGCGCTCTCTGCTCGCCGTCATCAGCCGCCTCCACCGCCCCACAATCACAATCCCATGCTCCACCGGCACCACTACACCCCACTGAAGCTTCATAGCCAGTTCTTCTCCATTCCCTCACGCTCGCGCCACTAGAACGCCGCGCCAGCCGTTCTGTCCACCGTTGTCGATCGACTTCACCGTCGTCCTGCCGCTCCGCCCCCTCTTGGACCTCACCGAGCTCACCACCAGCACTACATCTACTCGAAGAAGCTTCCTAGCGACTTCTTCGCCGCCTTCCTGCACTCCGGCCACTAGAACGCCACCGCCGTTGAACTCCATTGCCGTCGCTCCGCGCCGCCGTGGACAGTTTGCCCACCATTTCCTGATCCACACCAACCCCTCTAGCAGCTTCGTCTTGTTTCCGTGAAGCTCGCCCGCCCCTCCATTGCTACCCTTGAGCACCGAATCCACCTCGCTGTTGAGCTCCCTCTCGCCGCCATCCCGGGTCGCCGTGGGACCAGCCTTTCCGGCCATCCTAGCCCCCGCCAAGCAGCTCTTGTGAGCCGCCTTGTCACACCCGATTTATAAGAACATAAATCGAGCAATCATATATGCGCCAGGATCAAGTCACGCATATATACAACAGATTATCAAGATATCACAACACATGTCACGAATAAAAACGGTAAATTATAAAATGAATATCTTTATTACATCTGAATCAAGAATCAGTTCAAGGAATGCGGAAGCGTAAAATAAATACACAAAGAGCGGGGCGCCACAGGGACGTCAACTGGGAGACAACGCCTAGAAATCGTCGAGTCCGCCGATGTAGTCCTCCACGTCGCTTGGTATTGAGCAGCAGTCGAAGATATCCCATAGAGAACAGAAGAGAGGAAGAGGCAAGTGTGAGTACACAACTTGTACTCAACAAGTATAACACGAGTATGAGGCTCTAGGGTTAGCTGACTCAACCGCAGTAGCTTTTAATCTTGTCAAATTTTATTAAAACTATTTACTATAAGTGGATGAATTGCCATAAACCCAAATTGCATAAGAAATTAATCAATATTAATTAAGAACTACTAAGAACCATCCAAACCAAAC
Organism: Panicum hallii; assembly: GCF_002211085.1. Classification (NCBI taxonomy): domain Eukaryota; kingdom Viridiplantae; phylum Streptophyta; class Magnoliopsida; order Poales; family Poaceae; genus Panicum; species Panicum hallii. Next base: position 52,573 of record NW_020356213.1, on the reverse strand, counting down.
CACCCGGGGAATCTCCCTAATCAAAGGTTGATAACCCCACTAATCAAAAGGAGGATCTGGGCCGCTCATGACTGGGAGCACAGCTGATATATCAGTTTTACACTCTCGAGAGGTTGCACAACTTTACCCACAAGTCGTGAGCTACGCTAGTTGTTCATCACACTTCCTTAGGTGAGATGGCTAGCAAGCACACTACGAGACCGTTACAAAGGATCACGTTGGTAAGGTGTAACCGCTAAGGATTCTGGATCAGCAACGATGGGGCCCACCTCCGGGGGTACAAGACACACAGCACAGACCAAGCCGGAGGAGCAGGGACCATTGAAGCTTACCACCCCTCTTGCTCACGCAGGTAAGTTACTCCCGAACCAACACGACCTAATTAGTAAGTCAAGACCGTCCCATTCCAGTCTTGTGGTTGCGCGGTTGTCCCAGGTTGTCGCTCTATGAACCGGTCCTTATGGAGAGTAGCCAACCAAGCACTAAGCACCGTGCTGGCCCCCTAAACCATGTTTCTAACAAAACATCTTTTAAGGAGACGTGAGCCACTCAAGCACACAGCACAGAGGGCCACTCTCAGAATCAAGTTGCATATACCATTAATCAAATTAATTAAAAAGGACCAAATTTGTTATAGCGCAGCAACCTAGCACGACTAACTCAAAATGCAACCCAAAGGATATATATAGGATATAAAGTGGCTAGGGAAGTCCTTATAGGCGTACAGTATTGAAATGCAGTATGAAATTGTATTAAAAGTGATAGGAGATTCATGTTATACTTGCCTTCCTCGTACTCTCCCGGCTGCTGCTCGAACTGCTCGGAAGATGGCTGCTCCTGGTACTCATCCAAAGGCTCCGCGTCTACTCACGATCATCAAGCATAGTCCACACATACACACATGCACAAACCATAGCAAACTATAAGAAAATAGTACACCAATACAATAGAACAGCACACAAAACTGGCCTAGAACTATTCTACGCGTCACAACGATCGCGTGGACATAAAGAACACCTAAATTGGAGCTAAGACGCGAAATCTATGCTTGAAACAAGATCCAGGGACCTATCTGCGAGAAAAACTGGACTACAGGGGGTTCTGGGCAAAACCAGGGACCTAAACGTAATTAAAGCATAGACTCGGGGTCTAACGCGCTAAAACTCATGGCATGGACGGCGGGTTCAATAGCTGGAAAGCTCAGGGGTCTAAACGAGTAAAACAGGACTTGACTGCAAATACTTTTGAACTAAGGGTGGACCGCGGGTTGATTCCTCAAAAGGGCAGGGGCTCTTTAGCAAAAAGGAACGGCTGAAGGGGTATCTCCAAATATGAGCCTTTGGATCTCCATCTAACAGCTCATATTAGATCTATTACGCGAAAGGGTTCGCGCAGTTCTCACCCGTTGGATTTCGATCCTACGCTCCCGACTCTCACTTCCCTTGGATCTAATACGGTGCACTGGATCGAAGACGGACGGCTCAGATTCAATCGCAGGGCGAAGGGGTACACGTGAATTCCGTCCGCTGGATCATGATCCAGTGGCTCTGACTCGTGCCCAGCACGATCTAATCTCGGCCGCCCACTTTGGATCGGACGTCTACGGGCGATCGGGCAGCGGCCGACAGCGGAGGTCACCGGAGGTGCCGCTCCCGCGGCGGCAGCTCGCCGGAGCTGGCCAATCTCGGCCCTCCGGGCTGGAATCCGGGCGGGAAAGGGGGCAGGGCGGCGCGGCTCAATACGAGTAACCCACCTAGGGTTTCAGCCGGGCTCGTCGGGGCTCTGTGTGGCTAGTCCACGGGCGACGGCGGTTCCGCACGGCTCGGCCCGCCGGCGAGCGGCGTCCCAGCCTCGGGATCGACCAAAGTGCACGACTTCTAACGCAAAAGAAGGAGGGGTCCGAGCTGTTGCTCACCCAGGCTCGAATAGGCCGGAGAAGTGGCACAGGACGGCCGGAGTCGAAGACGCGCGGCGGCGCACGGACGGCGTCGGGGAAGAAGGTCGCTGAGAGCGGCCCAAGGCTCCTGACTCCACGGTGCTGCTCGGAAAGGTCCTGCGGAGGGGATGGGGAGGTCAGCACGGCTCGAGGGACACCAGTGGCCAGCAATTGCTCGGAGGCGACTCACCGGCGGCGACGGTTCGGGCCCAAATTCGGCGAGCGCCAGGGCACGAGGAAGATTGGGATGAGCAGTGGCGGCTGGGCGAGAACACGAGAGAGCGGACGCGGCTAAGAAAAAGGGGTGAAGCGGCCTTGGCGTGCGGGTCGCTGGCAACGGATCCCGTACCTCCCGCGGCCATTGCGGCTCGTCCACATCCCATCGCGGCCGGGCTTCTAGAAGGGTCCAGGTGGGGTGGGTCCGGCGTGCGGCTCGGAAAGGGGCCCAGAGGCTCGGCGGGGATGGGGCCACGGCCAGTGGCCGAGCGGCCGGCCGGCGGGGAAGAAACAGGGGAGGGGGAATCGGGCGCTGGGTGGAAGGAGCGTCTGACCGGTGGGACCGGCCTGGCAGAGGGAGAAGGGAGTAGAGGGCGCTCGGGCGGGGGAGCAGAGGGGAATGGGTTGGCGCGTGCTGGGCCGAGGGAAAAGAGAGAGAAGAGAGAGGCATGGGGCTGGGGGAAACGGGGCCGGGGCGCGGCCCACGCGGGGAGGGGAGAGAAGAGGGGTGCTGGGCCTCGGGTGGCCCATGCGGGAGAAGAAGAGGGAAAGGAGGTGGGCCGGGCTGAGAGAAGGAAATGGGCTGCCCTTTCTTTTCCTTTTCTTCTTTCCTTTTCTTTTCTACACTCAAACATTCAAACAAAACTATTTGAATTCAAATAAGTTTGAATTCAGATCCTATAAACTCAACACAAGAAAAATAATGCTCCAGCATGAATGCACAAACATGTCTACCATATAATTAATTTTATTTTCTTGTGTTATAATTTGCTTTAAATGCCACAAAAATTAGAGAAAACCCTGGAAAATTTATTTAAGCTCAAACAAATTCCTTTTAATTTAAGGAAATTACCTTAGGGTGTAACAAACCTACCCCCCTTACAGGAATCTCGTCCCGAGATTCGAATAGGCTAGCTAGCAAAGAGATCGGGGTATGTCTTTCTCAACTCATCTTCTCGCTCCCAAGTAGCCTCGTCTTCCGTGTGATGACTCCACTGAACACGGCACATCTTGATCTTCTTGTTCCTGGTAACTCTCTCGGACGTCTCCAGAATTTTCACCGGATGCTCGATGTAAGTCAGATCTTCCTGTACATCCAACCCTTCTAACGGTGCTTGCTCTTCTGGCACCCTCAAGCACTTCTTCAGCTGGGACACATGAAACACATCGTGCACTCCCGAGAGATTGGGAGGCAACTCCAAACGGTATGCCACTTCACCTTTCCGTTCCAACAGCTTGAACGGACCAACGTATCGAGGAGCCAACTTTCCTCTTACGTTAAACCTGCGGATTCCTCTCATCGGCGAGACCTTCAGGTACACATGGTCACCCACTGCGAAGGTCAAATCTCGGCGACGAACATCCGCATAGCTCTTCTGACGAGTCTGTGCGACCCTCAGGTTCTCGCGCACCTGCTGCACCAGCTGTTCGGCCTCCTCAACAATGTCCGGGCCAAATACCTGTCTCTCGCCAATCTGATCCCAATACAGCGGAGTCCTGCACTTTCGACCGTACAAGGCCTCGAAAGGAGACTTCTTCAGACTGGCCTGATAACTGTTGTTATACGAAAACTCTGCATATGGCAGGCATTTATCCCAGCTGGTACCATACTGAATAGCACAGGCCCGAAGCATATCCTCCAACACTTGGTTGGTTCTTTCTGTCTGCCCATCTGTCTGAGGATGATATGCAGTACTGAAGCGCAGCTTCGTATCCAACGAATCATGCAACTGCTCCCAGAACCGTGAAGTGAACTGAGATCCTCGATCAGATATGATCTTCTTAGGAACACCATGCAGACATACAATCCTGGAGATGTACAACTCTGCGAGTCTAGCACCGGAGTAAGTAGTGTTCACCGGAATAAAGTGAGCAACCTTCGTCAACCGATCCACTACTACCCATATGGAGTTGTACCCTTTCTGAGTACGAGGCAAGCCAACGATGAAATCCATAGTGATCTCCTCCCATTTCCACTCTGGAATATTCAACGGCTGCAATAACCCTACTGGCCTCTGATGCTCTACCTTGACACGCTGACAAGTGTCACAGATAGCCACGTACTCCGCAACGAAACGCTTCATTCCATACCACCAGAATCGTTCCTTGAGGTCCTAATACATCTTCGTGCTGCCCGGATGGATAGAATACGCCGTATCATGAGCCTCACTCAGAATCAACTTCCTGAGATCTGCTACATCCGGCACACATATACGACCCTTGTACCACAAGGTACCCTGATCATCCTCTCTGAAATGAGGAGCTTTGCCAATCTTGAGCAACTCACGAATCTCCTGCAGCTTCTTATCTTCCTTCTGATGCTGCCTGATCTCTGCCTCTAACGTGGGTTCTGCCTCGAATGATGCACTCGAGGTGTGATGCAAGAAACCCAGGCTCAACTGTTCAAACTCCTCACATAACTCCTGAGGCATCTGAAAAGCCATGGCCATGTTAACATAGCTCTTCCTGCTCAGAGCATCTGCCACAACATTAGCCTTGCCCAGATGATAGTGAATCTCCAGGTCATAATCCTTGACCAATTCCAGCCATCTTCTCTGCCGCATGTTCAGCTCACTCTGAGTGAAAATATACTTGAGGCTCTTGTGTCGGTGTAAATATCACACCTCTGTCCAAACAAGTAATGCCTCCATATCTTCAGAGCATGCACAACTGCAGCTAACTCCAGATCATGAGTGGGATAATTTAGCTCGTGCCGGCGCAACTGCCGCGAGGCATAAGCGATAACTCTGCCTTCCTGCATCAGAACACAACCAAGACCATCCCTTGAAGCATCACAATACACTATGAACCTCTTGCTCTGGTCTGGCAGAGTAAGGACTGGCGCCGTAGTCAACCTCTTCTTCAGCTCCTCGAAGGCCTTCTGACGCTCATCAGTCCAAGAGAAATCCACACCCTTCTCTAGCAAGGAAGTCAAAGGCTTCGCAATCTTGGAGAAATTCTCAATGAACCTCCGATAATATCCTGCTAAGCCCAAGAAAGAGCGGACTTCCTTCACCGTCTGCGGTACAACCCAGTCAAGCACATCCTTCACCTTCCCGGGGTCCACAGCAATACCTCCCTTGGAGATGATATGACCGAGGAAAGGAACCTCGTCAATCCAAAATTCGCACTTGCTGAGCTTGGCATACAGCTTGTGCTCTCTGAGTCTCTGCAACACAAGCCTCAGATGTTTCTCATGCTCTGCTTCTGACTTGGAATATATCAGGATATCATCAATGAATATCACCACGAAGGTGTCCAGATAATCCATGAAAACCTTGTTTATCAGATGCATGAAGAAAGCCGGAGCATTGGTCAAGCCAAAAGACATGACCGTATACTCGTATAGCCCATACTTGCAAGTGAATGCCGTCTTCTGGATATCCTCAGGACGAATCTTCAGCTGATGATACCCAGAACGCAGATCAATCTTCGAGAATACACAAGCGCCCTGAAGCTGATCAAAAAGATCCTCAATACGGGGCAATGGATGCTTGTTCTTGATGGTGACTGCATTCAGATCCCGATAATCGACGCACATTCTCTTCGCGCCATCCTTCTTCTCTACCAGCAATACAGGGAAAGCCCAAGGAGAGAAACTGCGACGGATATAACCCTTAGCTAGCAACTCATCGATAGTCTTCTTAACTTCCGCATGTTCAACGGGTGCCATACGATAGGGCCGCTTAGCAATAGGAGCTGTGCCAAGTAAGAGATCAATGGAAAACTCAATGTCGTGATCAGGTGGCATACCTGGCAAATCATCCGGAAAGACATCCGGAAATTCAGACACCACGCGAATACCATCCGTGGGTCTAGCCTCCATCTGATGAAGAAATCCAGAAGGCTCTGAGGCACCCACAGTAACCTCCTGACCATCCGGTGCTGACAGAAGAACCGTCCTCTGAGCACAAGGGCGGTGCTGCACGCCCCTGCTGTCCTGCCTGCGCCTTCCGAGGGCAGACGTTGGCGTAGTGCCCCGGCTCGCCGCAGTGGAAGCACACTCGCGGAAATGCAGCAGCCTGCTGCCCGGCAGGAGGAGTGGGCACTCCCTGCCTCGGAGCTGGTGGAGCCGGAGGCGCTGGAAGCCTCTGACCCTGTCCTGCCTGCTGCGGAGGACGAGGAGGGAACTGCTGCCGCTGCTGGTACTACTGGGGCGGCCTCTGCTGCTGCTGCTGCGGATGCTGATAGCGGGGGCGAGTGTTGCTGCCCGAAGAGGATGGAGCCATCTTCCTCTTCTTATCCTCAATCTCCCGGCGCTTACGCTCGGTGTTGAGGGCAGCATCAACCAGCTGGTTGAAATTGTCGAAGTGGTGGTTCAGCAGCGCATACTGGATGTGATCATCCATCCCTCCTTGAAGTACTCCTGCTTGTCGCTATCACGGGCGATGTAAGCAGGGGCATAGCGGGCAAGCTGAAGGAAACGGTCACGGTACTCCGTCACCGTCACCGATCCCTGAAATGACAAACACAGATAACAAGGATAGAAATCGCTCAATATGTCAGGCTCACGAAAGAGATCAAGGATAGATCGAAGCTTAAAAGAAATTGCAGAGAATTCCCTTCAATTTTACCTGCTTAAGGGCACGGAACTCCTTCTGCTTCATCTTCATTATGCCCTCAGGGATGTGATGGTTCCTGAAGCGCTCACGGAACTGGACCCAGGTGAGAGAGTCGCGATCCTGAGCCGGGTAGGACTCCCACCAGTCGAGAGCGGAGCCTCGCAGCTGCCCTGCTGCGTACAGAACCCTCTCCCGGTCGTCGCACTGCGCAACAACCAACTGGCGCTCCACCGAACGAAGCCAGTCGTCCGCCTGGAGTGGGTCCGTGGCGTGAGAGAAGGTCGGAGGGTGACCTCTCAGGAAATCCGCACGCCGATCACTGGGCTGCTGCGGTGGAGGCGGTGGCGGCTGAGCGTGGATCTGCTGCAGCGTCTGAACAGTGTTGTTCAGAGTGGCCATCATCTGCATCTGGAGCTGGAAGAACTGCTCCGGAGTCAGAGGTGGAGGCATCGGCAGCGGCTGGTCAGTGCTCGGATTGTTCTGCCCCTGCTGGCCAGAACCGGTGCTGGTGCTCCTGGTGTTCACCATCTGTTTGCAGCATAGCGAAATTCATAAGAGATAGATATGGTATAACTTCGGGAAGGAAACTCCGACAGGATAAAATAGAGAGAAAGGAATGTACGGTTTTACCCCCAACGATCTAACTCAAATTTTTTATTTAATTTAGGTTTGTATTAGGGTTGTTTTGCATAAGCAAGTTTTACTTCTAAACTATGCAATCAACCAAAAATCCAAATCAAACATTTGCACAATAACAAACATTTGCACAATAACAAACATTCAATATCCACATCTTAGCCGAGCTTATCACACTACTCAACTAACACACTCGTTCTAGCGCACTTTTATCAGGATAGCCTAAACTTATAGGGTTAAACGAACTCAGGCCAACGTCTACGGAAAACTCAAGCTATTTCTCAGAAGAGACAGGAGAGAGATAGCAAATCAAGGGCTTAAGACTCAAGGAGTAGAAGTAGGAAATGATTTTAGAATATTTGCGGAAGCAAGGCAAAAGAGGAGGAGTCCTATACTCATCCAGATCTATCTAGGCTTCGTCCTACAGTCAACACGGCTCTGATACCAATCTGTCACACCCGATTTATAAGAACATAAATCGAGCAATCATATATGCGCCAGGATCAAGTCACGCATATATACAACAGATTATCAAGATATCACAACACATGTCACGAATAAAAATGGTAAATTATAAAATGAATATCTTTATTACAACTGAATCAAGAATCAGTTCAAGGAATGCGGAAGCGTAAAATAAATACACAAAGAGCGGGGCGCCACAGGGACGTCAACTGGGAGACAACGCCTAGAAATCGTCGAGTCCGCCGATGTAGTCCTCCACGTCGCCTGGTACTGAGCAGCAGTCGAAGATATCCCATAGAGAACAGAAGAGAGGAAGAGGCAAGTGTGAGTACACAACTTGTACTCAACAAGTATAACACGAGTATGAGGCTCTAGGGTTAGCTGACTCAACCGCAGTAGCTTTTAATCTTGTCAAATTTTATTAAAACTATTTACTATAAGTGGATGAATTGCCATAAACCCAAATTGCATAAGAAATTAATCAATATTAATTAAGAACTACTGAGAACCATCCAAACCAAACCACCCGGGGAATCTCCCTAATCAAATTTTGATAACCCCACTAATCAAAAGGAGGATCTGGGCCGCTCATGACTGGGAGCACAGCTGATATATCAGTTTTACACTCTCGAGAGGTTGCACAACTTTACCCACAAGTCGTGAGCTACGCTAGTTGTTCATCACACTTCCTTAGGTGAGATGGCTAGCAAGCACACTACGAGACCGTTACAAAGGATCACGTTGGTAAGGTGTAACCGCTAAGGATTCTGGATCAGCAACGATGGGGCCCACCTCCGGGGGTACAAGACACACAGCACAGACCAAGCCGGAGGAGCAGGGACCATTGAAGCTTACCACCCCTCTTGCTCACGCAGGTAAGTTACTCCCGAACCAACACGACCTAATTAGTAAGTCAAGACCGTCCCATTCCAGTCTTGTGGTTGCGCGGTTGTCCCAGGTTGTCGCTCTATGAACCGGTCCTTATGGAGAGTAGCCAACCAAGCACTAAGCACCGTGCTGGCCCCCTAAACCATGTTTCTAACAAAACATCTTTTAAGGAGACGTGAGCCACTCAAGCACACAGCACAGAGGGCCACTCTCAGAATCAAGTTGCATATACCATTAATCAAATTAATTAAAAAGGACCAAATTTGTTATAGCGCAGCAACCTAGCACGACTAACTCAAAATGCAACCCAAAGGATATATATAGGATATAAAGTGGCTAGGGAAGTCCTTATAGGCGTACAGTATTGAAATGCAGTATGAAATTGTATTAAAAGTGATAGGAGATTCATGTTATACTTGCCTTCCTCGTACTCTCCCGGCTGCTGCTCGAACTGCTCGGAAGATGGCTGCTCCTGGTACTCGTCCAAAGGCTCCGCGTCTACTCATGATCATCAAGCATAGTCCACACATACACACATGCACAAACCATAGCAAACTATAAGAAAACAGTACACCAATATAATAGAACAGCACACAAAACTGGCCTAGAACTATTCTATGCATCACAACGATCGCGTGGACATAAAGAACACCTAAATCGGAGCTAAGACGCGAAATCTATGCTTGAAACAAGATCCAGGGACCTATCTGCGAGAAAAACTGGACTACAGGGGGTTCTAGGCAAAACTAGGGACCTAAACATAATTAAAGCATAGACTCGGGGTCTAACGCGCTAAAACTCACGGCATGGACGGCGGGTTCAATAACTGGAAAGCTCAGGGGTCTAAACGAGTAAAACAGGACTTGACTGCAAATACTTTTGAACTAAAGGTGGACCGCGGATTGATTCCTCAAAAGGGCAGGGGCTCTTTAGCAAAAAGGAACGGCTGAAGGGGTATCTCCAAATATGAGCCTTTGGATCTCCATCTAACGGCTCAGATTAGATCTATTACGCGAAAGGGTACGCGCGGTTCTCACCCGTTGGATCTCGATCCTACGCTCCCGACTCTCACTTCCCTTGGATCTAATACGGTGCACTGGATCGAAGACGGACGGCTCAGATTCAATCGCAGGGCGAAGGGGTACGCGTGAATGCCGTCCGCTGGATCATGATCCAGTGGCTCTGACTCGTGCCTAGCACGATCTAATCTCGGCCGCCCACTTTGGATCGGACGTCTACGGGCGATCGGGCAGCGGCCGACAGTGGAGGTCACCGGAAGTGCCGCTCCCGCGCGGCAGCTCGCCGGAGCTGGCCAATCTCGGCCTCCGGGCTGGAATCCGGGCGGGAAAGGGGGCAGGGCGGCGCGGCTCAATACGAGTAACCCACCTAGGGTTTCAGCCGGGCTCGTCGGGGCTCTGTGTGGCTAGTCCACGGGCGACGGCGTTTCCACACGGCTCGGCCCGCCGACGAGCGGCGTCCCAGCCTCGGGATCGACCAAAGTGCACGACTTCTAACGCAAAAGAAGGAGGGGTCCGAGCTGTTGCTCACCCAGGCTCGAATAGGCCGGAGAAGTGGCGCAGGACGGCCGGAGTCAAAGACGTGCGGCGGCGCACGAACGGCGTCGGGGAAGAAGGTCGCTGAGAGCGGCCCAAGGCTCCTGACTCCACGGTGCTGCTCGGAAAGGTCCTGCGGAGGGGATGGGGAGGTCAGCACGGCTCGAGGGACACCGGTGGCCGGCAATTGCTCGGAGGCGACTCACCGGCGGTGACGGTTCGGGCCCAAATCCGGCGAGCGCCAGGGCACGGGGAAGATTGGGATGAGCAGTGGCGGCTGGGCGAGAACACGAGAGAGCGGACGCGGCTAAGAAAAAGGGGTGAAGTGGCCTTGGCGTGCGGGTCGCTGGCAACGGATCCCGTACCTCCCGCGGCCGTTGCGGCTCGTCCACATCCCATCGCGGCCGGGCTTCTAGAAGGGTCCAGGTGGGGGTGGGTCCGGCGTGCGGCTCGGAAAGGGGCCCAGAGGCTCGGCGGGGATGGGGCCACGGCCAGTGGCCGAGCGGCCGGCTGGCGGGGAAGAAACAGGGGAGGGGGAATCGGGCGCTGGGAGGAAGGAGCGTCTGACCGGTGGGACCGGCTTGGCAGAGGGAGAAGGGAGTAGAGGGCGCTCGGGCGGGGGAGCAGAGGGGAATGGGTTGGCGCGTGCTGGGCCAAGGGAAAAGAGAGAGAAGAGAGAGGCACGGGGCTGGGGGAAACGGGGCCGGGGCGCGGCCCACGCGGGGAGGGGAGAGAAGAGGGGTGCTGGGCCTCGAGTGGCCCATGCGGGAGAAGAAGAGGGAAAGGAGGTGGGCCGGGCTGAGAGAAGGAAATGGGCTGCCCTTTCTTTTCCTTTTCTTCTTTCCTTTTTCTTTTCTACACTCAAACATTCAAACAAAACTATTTGAATTCAAATAAGTTTGAATTCAGATCCTATAAACTCAACACAAGAAAAACTATGCTCCAGCATGAATGCACAAACATGTTGACCTTATAATTAATTTTATTTTCTTGTGTTATAATTTGCTTTAAATGCCACAAAAATTAGAGAAAAACCTGGAAAATTTATTTAAGCTCAAACAAATTCCTTAAAATTTAAGGAAATTATCTTAGGGTGTTACACGCCTCGACCTCCTGAAGCTCCTCCCCCACCTCCGATCCACCGCCGGTGAGCCGCCTCGACGGAATGCCATCGTTTCCCTCCGTGTCCCCTGTTTTAATCCGGCCAAGGATCTGATTGCTTTGATTTCAATCTTGTTAGGGTCTTTTGTGTGAAAAGCCAGGGGTCTATCAAGAATCTTAAGGTTAATTAATCTGTGCTAGATCCTGTTCATGAAAAATTATGAAAATATTTTTGAATAATGTTTCTGAGTTGTTTAACATGTCCATAAAGTTTCAGCACCTAAATCTATCTGGAACTCTAGATATAAATAGATCTTGAAATAATAGTGCTAAGTTCATTTATTTTTGTGGCACTATTCCTGAGGAGAACCTTCCTTCATGCTTCACCAGTACTCAATTAAATTTATAGCTCCAGTACTACAGTGGTTTGCTCTGTAGAAATAAAACATGTTGTATGTGCTAATTAATTGAAATATTTCTTCTAATTTATTTACTACATAAAATATTCTAAAAATTTTAGGATAAGATTATTTCAATTAGGTCTGTTTATGCTAATTTTTATAGTATTAGTAATCACTCTTAACTTAGAGTTTGATTATTTGATCAAAAATACAAGTTTTTAATAATAATGACCCCATTTCTTTAAAGAATAATTAATCTAGTTCCTAAAATCCACTAATGGTGTTTAATGGAATTAGTTTGATAAATTAGGATCACCCCCATGCTAACTAATTTAATTAGTTTGGTTGCTTAGAGTAAGTAAACATGTCATTTCATGCAATTAGATAGTTTAGTTTGTACTCGATAAATGATTGCCCAGTAGGAGAGTAGATGATAGGTTTGCTAAATGGACTGTTTGCTTATTGGATTACAACTTTATCATGAAATGAAATGGAAGTGTATGCATTCCCTAAATTATAATATTTGCATATCATGTAGACTTGACGACTCGCTGACGGGGATTATCAACTAATTCTGGAACCAGAAGAAGGAATTTCTGAAGGCCCCGGGAACGTCACCGGAGATTTAACTGAAGCCCCGAACCCCAGTTCGGAAGGTTTTAGTGTTGACATCTCTAACCCTAGCCCCACCAACAAAGGCAAGCTCCGGACATAAACCCTATTTTCATACACTGCAATTTAAATATTAATTTATTGTAGTGATGCATCTAAGTCTTAGGAGTTGTATGGAAACTCTAGTCACATATTCCTAAGATCCTATGTACTGTATATTAGAACTTGAGTCCGAGTAGCTGCTATGCTAATAAGATTGGTAGAAGTCGAGTGATTGCCTGTCACTCGCGAGCTTTATAGGAGTTGCAAAGTTTACATTCCTGCAATCACTATAAGGATAATGGACGGGGTTGCGATTATGATTCATGACCTAGGCAGAGACCTCGTCTATGTTGATAAAAGTTGATAAGGTCGCAGTGTGTGGTAGCGGTGGTTAAGTGTTTGAAAGTACTAGCCACATGCCGTGAATTATGGGAAAGCGGTAAGCCTAGTAACTGATCGGCCCGAGGAGTGGACATACCCCCCACCACTCGTAATTTGTTTTTCGCACACGCACCGACGTGCGGGAGTACGTTGCGCACAGCGGACAGGAGTACGGTCATGTAGTCATGCTACAGGCGTACGTCCTGCACATTGGATGTGCGTATGGTCCTACAGTCGCTTGTGGTGGCATTGATCCACGAGTCGGAATGAAAGGCAAACGGTTGCTTCGGAACAATCGTTGGATGTTCCAAGCGTTTGAGTTAGGTTTACCCTTGCAATGTTTGAAAATTCGATTCTGAATCGTCCGTTTCTCACGGAGATCGAGACTGCTTGATCCCTTTGCCACATAGAGTAATAAGAGCAACATTACGATTATCAAAGATAATGTTTGTTAAAAAGTTCTACCATGCTTGAGTAATTATAATTGCTTAACTAGAATGGATAATCAACTAGAATCTGAAAGCTAAAATTTGAAAATTAAGGACCTACTCTTTTTTGCTTTTCAGCAAAGGCCAAACCCAGAACTTTTCACAAAGCCTTCATAGTCTAGCTACATGGCTACGTATACCATGAAACGGGTAAGCCTTGCTGAATATTAGAATACTCAGTCTTGCAAATTTAACTATATTTCAGGTAATCCTCCTGAGAACTCTGCTCTGCCTGTACCCTGGCCCTATGCTCTCCCCGATGGTTGGTCCGTGGAATGGGATCCGTCCCCGGCCAACACAGGTTCCTCCGAGTGATGTTGGGCTTGGGCTTAGCTCGATATCCGTTCCGCGACGTCTAATAGTGTCGTATTTTACTTTCCGCTGCAAATACTCACTCCTTTAAATGGTTTTGTATAAATTCTTACTAGTTAGGTTTTACTACTATATATATCCGAAACTAATGTAATATGATGCCTGTAATATAAAAGTATCGGTGCTTGTATCTCTAGACTGGCCTTCGTGCGAGGTATCTTGTTTTGATCCTGAGTTAGGTGGTTTTATCGAGACTTTACCCGACAGACCATGGGGTTACACTGTCTGAAGTACGGTTGAGTCCTTGCTGCCTTCCGAGAAAGGATCAGCACACTTGAGCCAGTGTAATTCAGGTTGGTTCTGCCACACTTTGTTGCATAAAATTCCAATGCAACTTCGTTTAGCGAACTTGTGCGTTAATGACACATGTTCGGCCAGTTTTGCAACAACTTTCGTGCAGTAACGAAATGGTCAGAAACGCCCCAAAACATGAGTTTTGGGTCCAATGGAGTGGATCGGGTGCGCTCGTTGTGAAAAATTCCGACGCAACATCGTTTAGCGAACTTGTGCATTAATGGCACATGGTCGGCCAGTTTTGCAACGACTTTCAAGCAGTAATGAAACGGTCCGAAATGCCCCGAAACATGAGTTTTGGGTGGATTGGATCAGGTGCCTATGTTGTGAAAAATTCCAATGTAACTTCATCTAGCAAACTTGTGCGTTAATGGCACAAGTTTGACCAGTTTTGCAACAACTTTCGTGCAGTAACGAAACGGTCAGAAATGCCCCAAAACATGAGTTTTGGGTCCAATGGAGTGGATCGGGTGCGCTCGTTGTGAAAAATTCCGACGCAACATCGTTTAGCGAACTTGTGCATTAATGGCACCTGTTCGGCCTGTTTTTCATTGACTTTCTTGCAGTAATGAAACGGTCCGAAACATCGCAAAAAATGAAGTTTGGGTCCAATGGAGTGGATCAGGTGCGCTCGTTGTGAAAAAATTCAACGCAACTTCGTTTAGCGAACTTTTGTATTAATAGCGCCAGTTCGACTAGTTTTGCATCGACTTTCGTGCAGTAACGAAACGGTCCGAAATGCGCCAAAACATGAGTTTTGGGTCCAATGGAGTGGATCGGGTGCATTCGTTGCGAAAAGATTCAACGCAACTTCGTTTAGCGAACTTGGGCGTTAATGGTGCCAGTAAGGCCAGTTTGGCATTGAGTTTCGTGAAATAACGAAATGGTGCGAGACGCCCCTAAACATGAGCTTTGGCTCCAATGGAGTGGATCAGGTGCGTTCCTTGCCAAAAATTTCAAAGCAACATCGTTTAGCGAACTTGTACGTTAATGGCGTAAGTTCAGCTAGTTTTGCATCGACTTTCGTAAAGTAACGAAACGGTCCGAAACACCCCAAAATATGAGTTTTGGGTCCGATGGAGTGGATCGGGTGCGCTCGTTGTGAAAAATTCCGAAGCAACTTCGTTTAGCAAACTTGTGTGTTAATAGCACATGGTCAGCTAGTTTTGCAACGACTTTCAAACAGTAACGAAATGATCCAAAATGCCCCAAAACATGAGTTTTGGGTCGAATGGATTGGATCTGGTGCGTTTGTTGCGAAATATTCCAATGCAACTTTGTTTAGCGAACTTGTGCGTTAATGGCACATGTTGGGCCAGTTTTGCAACAACTTTCGTGCAGCAACAAAACAACCCAAAACATATGTTTTGGGTCAAATGGAGTGGATCGGGTGCGGTCGTTGTGAAAAAATCCGACACAACTTCATTCGGCGAACTTGTGCGTTAATGGCACCAGTTCAGCCAGTTTTTCATCGACTTTCGTGCAGTAACGAAACGGTCCGAAACGCCCAAAACATGAGTGTTGGGTCCAATGGAGTGGATCGGGTGCGCTTGTTGCAAAGAATTCCAAGGCAACTTCGTTTAGCGAACTTGTGCATTAATGGCACATGTTCGGCCAGTTTTGCAATGACTTTCATTGAGTAACGAAACGGTCCAAAACGTCCAAAACATGAGTTTTGGGTCCAATGGAGTGGATCGGGTGCGCTCGTTGCGAAAAATTCCAACGCAACATCATTTAGGGAACTTGTGCATTAATGGCACATGTTTGGCCAGTTTTGCAACGACTTTCATGGAGTAACGATACGGTCCGAAACGCCCAAAACATGAGTTTTGGGTCCAATGGAGTGGATCGGGTGCGCTCGTTGCGAAACATTCCAACGCAACTTCGTTCAGCGAACTTGTTCGTTAATGGCACATGATGAGGATGCACCACCAACGATACATCCATACTTACACCAATATGTATTTCGACAACACCTCTTGGTCCTATTACTCACACTCGTGCTCATCGGCTTACCCACCAAGTAAGTTCACTCTTAAGCTCAGGTTCATCATATTTGGACAATGGAGACACATGCACTCTTGTTTTACTCAGGAACAATGGATTAGATCAAAAGGGAAGAGGCATCGCATGGGCTGGATTCGGACTACAGGTGATGAGGACATCGCCACCAACGATACATCCACACCTACACCAGTATCTACTTCGACAACACATCTTGGTCCTATTACTCGCGCTCGTGCTCGTCGGCTTACCCATCAAGTAAATTCACTCTTAAGCACAGGTTCATTATATTTAGACAATGGAGAGATGTGCACTCTTGTTTTACTCAGGAACAATGGATTGAATCAAAAGGGAAGAGGCATCGCGCAGGCTGGATTCGGATTTCAGGAAAAATACGACTTGTGACGGCCGCCACGACTTCATCCGGACTCCGTTTTGGATGTTCAGGTACTTTCCGGAAAGCTTATCGTATCTACTTTCCAAATGATCTGGAATCACCTCCATATCTATTCGGATTCAACCGTGATCGTCGATTTACTATAGAGTCATTTTCTGCGTCACCCTATTTTGGCCCTACGGGCCATGTATTGAGTCCAATTCGGACGCATCCTAGGGTTGGAACATGACCCCAGCACCCTTGTGGTCGTTCTCCCACTTCTTTATAACCTTTAGCCACCGTCAAGAACACTGAGATTTTGTTAGATGCAAGTTTAGCTTTTGCTACTTCCTTGTAGATGCGCGTGTTGATCCAACCGCCGGTCCACTTGTTTTCGAAACCCCACCATAATTGAGATTTGGTTTGAGACCTTCAGTTACATCTCATATTTTTAGTACTTATTCTACTTGTTCTTGCTAGTTCTTCGATTGCTTGCAGAACGAGTGCCCTAGTGGCCGGGTGTCGCGCTCCACAAGATTGCGGCAACCATAGGAGGTGGTGTATCGGTTGCTAAGGCGCAGCATCCTTGGAAGGCTGTAGTCGGGCCGTGAACGTTGTCTCCTCCATCAGTTGAGTTATCCCACGCCTCTCATCGAAAGATCAAGAACAAACCCTAGCGGGTTCACATCAGTTGGTAATCAGAGCAAGTTTGTTCGGAGAGAGACTTCCAATCCTTCGCTATTTTTTTTATTTTCCTACAGTCGAGAAAAAGCTGAAAATAGTAGAATTTTTCCCCCACCGCAATCCTTTAGACCCTTTTGAGCCTTTACTAGTACTGCTTAGTTAGGGCTTGTTGAGTTTTTGGTTGCATCGGTTGTGTCGAGTTGCTGGTCTTAGTTGTAGTCATTTAGAGTTTTGAGTTCTTGTCACGTTTGGTCACGTACGCTGCCTTTTTAATCACGGTTTTGACCGAATCAGAATACACTTTGGCTATCAAGTTGATTCGGTTAAGTGCGTGTTGGCCGAGACCGACTTGAATTCGGGTAGCCTATTCATCTCGCGGTCTCCGAATCTGAGTGTCTCTTTGTTATCAAGTCCGAGTTGGAATCAGTGCCTCTTTGTTATCAAGTTCGAGTTATATTCGGTGCTAGTTGAATCTGAGTCCGAACTGTGCAATAGAGGCAATCATACTTGATATATATATTTAAGTGTTCGGCTTACTGTATACCCCTACTCTTTCTGGAAAAAGTGTGTGTGGTGACTTGCTCACTTGTATTCCTTTGTTCATAGAATCTGTTTTTGAGGTTCCCCTGAAAAAAAGAAAAAAAAGAAAAGAAAAAAAGGATCAGTGAAAAAAAGAAAAAAAGAAAAAAGAAAAAAGAAGAAAGGGGCTAATTCATTGCGTTTGTTTTTCCCTTCTGTTCGGGGTGGTGCTTTGTGACTTCCTTTGTATCCAGGCTCACGTCTCTGGTACGGTCTAGACTAGGACCATCACAGTGCCACCGTTGAATTATTATTCAGCTTGCTTTTATGACTAACGTGGTCCTAGTACTTTCTTGTTCCAGCTCACCAACAGCTCCACATATTCAGCTCCACAGGTCTTGTTGCTGCAGCACCGATACACTTCATTCCACGGTTGCGGACTTGTTGGTTGTCGTCCCCTCCTGGTAGCAAGGTAAGAATTGGTAAGAGCTTGTGCAATAGGTTGAGAGTTAGCGCCTTGCAGTAGCTACACCCTATTAGCTGTAGGGATTTTACTACTTCACTTGTTTTTCTTGTTGTTCTTATTTTTCTCACCATGGCAGGCTCCGAGGAGGAGGATCATAGCTTGCATCAGTCTCCACGTACCAGGGGCATCATACAACATTTTGAAAGGCAAGTGCAGCAGCACACAGAGGGACTTGATAATGATATGCAGGTGACGAATGACAAGATTGGACAACTGGAGGCTACGCAGATTGCCACCAACACCAAGCTTACGGGCCTGGAGACTACAGTAGGCAATATTGACAAGAGTCTCGCTGCTCTTTTGCGGCATTTTGATGAGCTCAATGCGAAGACCAACGAACAGCGTGATGATGGGAGGATGAATATATTGCTGATACTGAACAAGATGAACAAGACACTCGCCATCGCCGACAGCTACGCACTAATCGTAGAGGTATGGGTGGTTTTCGCCGACGTGAGGCACACAACAATGATGATGCTTTCAGCCAGATTAAATTTAAGATACCTCCTTTTGATGGTACATATGACCCTGATGCATACATTACTTGGGGAATTGTTGTTGATCAAAAGTTTGCATGCCATGATTTTCCTGAGAATGCACGTATTAGGGCTGCTACTAGTGAGTTCACTGATTTTGCTTCTGTCTGGTGGATAGAACATGGCAAGAAAAATACTGATGACATGCCACAATCTTGGGATGCTTTGAAATGGCTCATGCGGGCTAGATTTGTTCCTTCTTACTATGCACATGATCTGTTACACAAGTTACAACAATTGAGGCAGGGCACTAGTAGTGTAGAAGAATATTATTAGGAATTGCAAATGGGTATGCTACGTTATAATTTAGTGGAGGGTGAGGAACCTGCTATGGCTAGATTTTTGGGCGGGTTAAATCCAGAAATTCAGGACATTCTTGCGTATAAAGATTATACTAACGTAACCCGTTTGTTCCATCTTACTTGTAAAGCTGAAAGGGAGGTACAGGGACGACGTGCTAGTACTAGGCCCAATGTTTTTGCAGGTAAATCTACATCATAGCAGCCACACACGAATACTTCTATGGGTGGACATGCATCTATACCAACTCCTTCACCGAGTCGTGCAGCAGCACCTTCTCCATCCAGCGACAAGCCACGCGCTCCTCCCACCACTTCAGCAACCAAGACTGTCCAGAAGCCAGCCGCTAGTGCTTCCCCGGTTGCATCCACGGGTAGAACAAGAGATGTCCAGTATCATCGGTGTAAGGACTTTGGGCACGTGCAGCATGACTGTCCTACCAAGCGCATTTTGGTGGTCAAAGATGATGGTGCGTATTCCTCCGCTAGTGATTTTGATGAAGATACACTTGCTTTGTTTGCTGCTGACAATGCAGGTAACGAGGGAACACCAGACGAACATATTGATGCAGGTGCAGCCGAACACTACGTGAGTCTCATTGTGCAGCGTGTGCTTAATGCACAAATGGACAAGGCGGAGCAAAATCAGCAACACATGCTGTTCCAAACAAAGTGTGTCATTAAAGAGCATTCCTGTCGTATGATTATTGATGGAGGTAGCTGCAACAATTTGGCTAGTAGCGAAATGGTAGAGAAGCTTGCACTCAGCACCAAACCACACCCACATCTGTATCACATTCAATGGCTAAACAACAGTGGTAAGGCTAAGGTAACGAGGTTGGTGCGCATTAATTTTGCAATCAGATCATATCATGATGTTGCTAAGTGCGATGTTGTGCCTATGCAAGCTTGTCATATTCTGCTCGGTAGGCCTTGGCAATTTAATACAGATTGTGTGCATTATGGTAGATCAAATCAGTTTTCGCTCTTGCACCATGATAAGAAAATTGTGTTGCTTCCTATGTCTCCTGAAGCTATTGTGCGTGGTGATACTGCTAGAGCTGCCAAAGCTAAAAGTGAGAACAATAAAATTTTCATGTCGGTTGCTAATAAGCAAGATGAGATACGATTGAAAGGAACTTGCTTGCTTGCTACTAAATCTAATATTAATGACTTGATTGCTACCACTTCTGTTGCCTATGGTTTGGTGTGCAAAGATGCTTTGATTTCCATTCACGATATGCAGCATTCCTTGCCCCTGCTGTCGCTAACGTTTTGCAGGAGTATTCTGATGTGTTTCCAGGTGAAATACCAGCGGGGCTGCCACCAATATGAGGGATTGAGCACCAAATTGATCTAATTCTAGGTGCATCGTTGCCCAACCATGCGCCGTACAGGACCAATCCGAAAGAAACGAAAGAGATTCAGCGACAAGTGCAAGAACTACTCGACAAAGGTTATGTACATGAGTCCCTTAGTCCTTGTGCTGTTCCGGTTATTTTAGTCCCCAAGAAAGATGGAACATGGTGTATGTGTGTCGATTATAGAGCTATTAATAATTTCACAATTCGATATTGATATCCTATTTCATGTTTGGATGATATGCTTGATGAATTGAGTGGTGCTGTTGTGTTTAGCAAAGTCGATTTGCATAGTGGGTACCACCAGATCCGCATGAAATTGGGAGATGAGTGGAAAACTGCTTTCAAAACTAAGTTCGGGTTATATAAGTGGCTAGTCATGCCTTTTGGGTAAACTAATGCACCTAGTACCTTCATGCGATTAATGAACGAGGTTCTGCGTGCTTTCATTGGCAAATTTGTTGTTGTCTACTTTGATGATATATTGATTTACAGCAAATCCATGGAGGCACATCTTGATCCTTTACATGCTATTTTTAATGCTTTACGTGATGCACGTTTATTTGGTAACCTTGAGAAGTGCGTCTTTTGCACAGATCGAGTATCTTTTCTTGGCTATGTCATCACTCTACAGGGAATTGAAGTTGATCCAGCCAAGGTGGAAGCTATTCAGGGATGGCCTGTACCAAAGACCATCACACAGGTGCCGAGTTTTCTAGGACTTGCTGGGTTCTATCGTTGCTTCGTGAAGGATTTCAGCACCATTGCGGCACCGTTGAATGCGCTTACGAAGAAGGGGTGCCTTTTTCTTGGGGCACCACACAAGAGAATGCGTTCACCATGTTGAAAGATAAGTTGACACATGCACCACACATAGAGTGCATGAATTCTAAGTATAAGCTTGCTGGTGATGAAAGTAGAAAGCAATTGATTTTTGAACCTGGTGAATTGGTTTGGTTGCACTTGAGAAAGGATAGGTTTTCTGCTTTGAGAAAATCTAAATTGATGCCTCGGGGTGATGGACCATTTAAAGTGATAGAGCGAATTAATGATAATGCATATAGGCTAGACCTGCCTGTAGATTTTGGGGTTAGTCCTACATTTAACATTGCAGATTTGAAGCCATATTTGGGAGAGGACGATGAGCTTGAGTCGAGGACATCCACCAACGATACATCCACACCTACACCAGTATCTACTTCGACAACACCACTTGGTCCTGTTACTCGTGCTTGTGCTCATCGGCTTACCCATCAAGTAAGTTCACTCTTAAGCTCAGATTCATCATATTTAGACAATGGAGACACGTGCACTCTTGTTTTACTCAGGAACAACGGATTGGATCAAAAGGGAAGAGGCATCACGCAGGCTGGATTCGGACTGCAGGACATACTCGACTTGTGACGGCCGCCATGACTTCAGCCGGACTCCGTTTTGGTCATTCAAGTACTTCTTGAAAAGCATATCAAATCTACTTTCCAAAGGATCCAGAATCACCTCCATATCTGTTCGGAGTCAACCGTGATCATTGATTTACTACAGAGTCCTTTTCAGCCACGGTGCTGCATCACCCTATTTTGGCCCAACGGGCCGTGTATCAAGTTGAGTCCAATTCGGTCGCGTCCTAGGGTTGGAACACGACCCCAGCACCCTTATGGTCATTCTCCCACTTCTTTATAACCTTTAGCCACCACCAAGAACATGCGGGTTTCGTTAGATGCAAGTTTAGCTTTTGCTACTTCAATTACATCTCGTAGTTTCAGTACTTGTTCTACTTGTTCTTGCTAGTTCTTTGATTGCAGTTCACCCTCGGCCTCGAAAACCTATGGAGCAGGACGAGTGCCCTAGTGGCCGGGTGTCACGCTCCACAAGATCGCAGCAACCATAGGAGGTGGTGTATCGGTTGTTAAGGCGCAGCATCCTTGGAAGGCTGTAGTCGGGCCGTGAACATCGTCTCCTCCATCAATCGAGTTATCCCACGCCTCTCATCGAAAGATCAGGAAGAAACCCTAGCGGGTTCACACTAGTAACGAAACGGTCCAAAACGCCCCAAAACATGAGTTTTGGGTCCAATGGAGTGGATGAGTTGCGTTCGTTGTAAAAAATTTCCACGCAACTTAGTTTAGCGAACTTGTGTGTTAATGGTACCTGTTTGGTCAGCTTTCCATCGACTTTCATGCAGTAACGAAATGGTCCGAAATGCCCCAAAACATAAGTTTTGGGTCGAATGGATTGGATCAGGTCCGTTCGTTGCGAAAAATTCCAACGCAACTTCAATTAGCGAATTTGTGCGTTAATGGCACATGTTCGGCCAGTTTTGCATCAACTTTTGTGCAGTAACAAAATGGTCCAAAACATCCCAAAACATGAGTTTTGGGTCCAATGGAGTGGATCGGGTGCGCTGAATGTTAAAAATTCCGTTGCAACTTTGTTTAGCGAACTTGTGCGTTAATGGCACATATTCGGCTAGTTTTGCAACGATTTTCATGAAGGAATGAAACGGTCCAAAATGCCCCGAAATATGAGTTTTGGGTCCAATGTATTAGATCAGGTGCGTTTGTGCGAAAAATTCCAACGTAACTTCGTTTAGCGAACTTATGCGTTAATGGCACAAGTTCAGCCAGTTTTGCATCAAGTTTCGTAAAGTAACGAACCGGTCCGAAACGCCCCAAAACATGAGTTTTTGGGTCCAACGGAGTGGATCAGGTGCGTTCATTGTGAAAACTTCCAACGCAACTTCCTTTAGCGAACTTGTGCGTTAATGGCGCCAGTTCGGCCAGTTTTGGATCGAGTTTCGTGCAGTGACGAAACGGTCCGAAACGTCCCGAAACATGAGTTTTGGATCCAATGGAGTGGATCAGGTGCGCTCCTCGTGAAAAGTTCCGATGCACCTTCGTTTAGCGAACTTGTGCATCAATGGCACCTGTTCAGCCAGTTTTGCATTGACTTTCGTGTGGTAACAAAATGGTCCGAAGCGCCCGAAAACATGAGTTTTGGGTCCAATAGAGTGGATCGGGTGCGCTCGTTGAGAAAAATTCCAACGCAACTTCGTTTAGCAAACTTGCACGTTAATGGCACATGTTCAACCAATTTTCCAACAACTTTCGTACAGTAACGAAACGGTCAGAAATGCCCCGAAATATGAGTTTTGGGTCCAATGGAGTGGATCGGGTGCGTTCGTTGCGAAATGATCCAACGCAACTTTGTTTATCGTTGCGAAATGATCCAACGCAACTTTGTTTATCAAATTTGTGCGTTAATGGTGCCAGTTCGGCCAGTTTTGCATCGAGTTTCGTGAAGTAGTGAAACGGTCCGAAACGCCCCAAAACATGAGTTTTGGATCCAATGGAGTGGATTAGGTGCGTTCGTTGCCAAAATTTCCAACGCAACTTCGTTTAGTGAACTTGTTCGTTAATGGCGCAAGTTTGGCCAGTTTTGCATCGACTTTCGTAAAGTAACAAAATGGTCCGAAACGCCTCAAAACATGAGTTTTGGGTCCAATGGAGTGGATCGGGTGCGTTCGTTGCGAAATGATCCAACGCAACTTCATTTAGCAAAGTTGTGCGTTAATGGTGCCAGTTCGGCAAGTTTTGCATCGAGTTTCATGCAGTTACGAAACGGTCCGAAATTCCCCTAAACACGAGTTTTGGGTCCAATGGAGTGGATCAGGTGCGTTCATTGCGAAAAATTTTGACGCAACTTCGTTTAGCGAACTTGTGCGTTTATGGCACCTGTTCGGCCAGTTTGGCATCGACTTTGGTGCAGTAATGAAATGGTCCAAAACACCCTAAAACATGATTTTTTGGGTCGAATGGATTGGATCGGGTGCAATCATTGCAAAAATTCCAACGCAACTTCAATTAGCGAAGTTGTGCGTTAATGGCACATGTTCGACCAGTTTTTCAACGACTTTCGTGCAGTAATGAAACGGTCCGAAATGCCCTGAAACATGAGTTTTGGGTCGAATGGATTGGATCAGGTGCGTTTGTTGCAAAAAAATTCCAACGCAACTTTGTTTAGCGAACTTATGTGCTAATGGCGCCAGTTCGGCCAGTTCTGCATCGACTTTCGAGCAGTAACGAAACGGTCCGAAATGCCCCAAAACATGAGTTTTGGTTCCAATGGAGTGGATCAGATGAGTTTGTTGTAAACAATTCCGACGCAACTTCATTTAGCGAACTTGCACATTAATGGCACATGTTCGGCCAGTTTTGCAACGACTTTCGTGCAGTAACGAAATGGTCCGACATGCCACAAAACATGAGTTTTGGGTCCAATGGAGTGGATCAGGTGCGTTCAATGCGAAAAATTTCGATGCAACTTCGTTTAGGGAACTTGAGCGTTAATAGCACCTTTTCGGCAAGTTTTGCATCGACTTTCGTGCAGTAACAAAACGGTCCGAAACATCCCAAAACATGAGTTTTGGGTCCAATGGAGTGGATCGGGTGCGTTCGTTGTGAAAAGTTCCAACGCAACTTCGTTTAGCGAACTTGTGCGTTAATGGCACATGTTCGGCCAGTTTTGCATCGACTTTCGAGCACTAACGAAACGGTCAGAAACGCCCCAGAATATGAGTTTTGTGTCCAAAGGAGTGGATCGGGTGCGTTCGTTGTGATCAATTCCGACGCAACTTCGTTTAGCGAACTTGCACGTTAATGGCACATGTTCGGCCAGTTTTGCAACGACTTTTTTGCAGTAACGAAACGGTCCGAAACACCCCAAAACATGAGTTTTGGGTCCAATGGAGTGGATCAGGGGCGTTCGTTGTGAAAAATTTCGACGCAACTTCGTTTAGCAAACTTGTGAGTTAAAGGCACCTGTTCGGCAAGTTTTGCATCGACTTTTGTGCAGCAACGAAATGGTCCGAAACATCCCAAAACATGAGTTTTGGGACCAATGGAGTGGATCGGGTGCACTCGTTGTGAAAAATTCCGACGCAAATTCGTTTAGCGAACTTATGCGTTAATGGCGCTAGTTCGGCCAGTTCTGCATCAACTTTCGAGCAGTCATGAAACGGTCCAAAACGCCCCAAAACATGAGTTTTGGGTTGAATGGAATGGATCGGTTGCGCTTGTTATGAACAATTCCGACACAACTTCGTTTAGCGTACTTTTGCATTAATAGCGCTAGTTCGGCCAGTTTTGCATCGACTTTCGTGCAGTAACGAAACGGTCCGAAACGTGCCAAAACATAAGTTTTGTGTCCAACGCAACTTCGTTTAGCGAACTTGTGCGTTATTGGTGCCAGTTCGGCCAGTTTTGCATCGAGTTTCGTGAAGTAACGAAATGGTCCGAAACGCCCCAAAACATGAGTTTTGGGTCAAATGGAGTGGATCGGGTGTGTTCGTTGTGAAAACTTCCAACGCAACTTCGCTTAGCAAATTTATGCGTTAATGGCGCAAGTTCGGCCAGTTTTGCATCGAGTTTTGTGCAGTTACGAAATGGTTCGAAACGCCCCAAAATATGAGTTTTGGTTCCAATGGAGTGGATCAGGTGCGTTCGTCGTGGAAATTTCAACACAACTTCGTTTAGCAAACTTATTCGTGCAGTAACAAAACGGTCCGAAATGCCCCAAAACATGAGTTTTGGGTCGAATGGATTGGATCACGTGCGTTCGTTGCGAAAAATTCCAACGCAACTTCAATTAACGAAGTTGTGCATTAATGGCACATGTTCGACCAGTTTTGCAACGATTTTCGTGCCGTAACGAAACGGTCCGAAATGCCCCGAAACATGAGTTTTGGGTCGAATGGATCTGATCAGGTGCATTTGTTGCGAAAAATTCCAACGCAACTTCGTTTAGCAAACTTGTGCGTTAATGGCACATGTACGGCCAGTTTTGCAACAACTTTCGTGTAGTAACGAAACGGTTAGAAACGCCCCAAAACATGAGTTTTGGGTCCAATGGTGTGGATCGGATGCGCTCGATGTGAAAAATTCTGACGCAACTTCGTTTAGCGCACTTGTGCGTTAATGGCACATGTTCGGCCAGTTTTGCAACGACCTTTGGACAGTAATGAAACGGTCCGAAATGCCCAAAACATGAGTTTTGAGTCCAACGGAGTGGATCAGGTGCAGTCGTTGCGAAAAAATTTTGATGCAACTTCGTTTAGCGAACTTATGCGTTAATGGCGCCAGTTCGGCCAGTTCTTTGTGACTTACTTTGTATCTAGGCTTGCATCTCTTGCACGGTCTAGACTGGGATCAGCACAGTGCCACCGTTGAACGATTATTCAGCTTGCTTTTGTCGTGGTGCTAGTACTCCCTTGTTCCAGCCCACCTACAGCTCCACATATTCGACTACAGCTCGACAGATCTTGTTGCTGCAGCACCGATACACTTCATTCCACGGTTGCGGACTTGTTGGTCGCCGTCCCCTCCTGGCAGCAAGGTAAGAATTGGTAGCTACACCCTATTAGCTATAGGGATTTTACTGCTTCACTTGTTTTTCTTGTTATTCTTGTTTTTCTCACCATGGCAGGCTCCAAGGAGGAGGATCATAGCTTGCATCAGTCTCCACGTATCAGGGGTATCATACAACATTTTGAAAGGCAAGTGCAGCCGCACTTAGAGGGACTTGATAATGATATGCAGGTGACGAATGACAAGATTGGACAATTGGAGGCTACGCAGATTGCCACCAACACCAAGCAGCTCTTTTGCGGCGTTTTGATGACCTCCATGCAAAGACCAACAAACAGCATGATGATTGGGAGGATGGATATATTGCTGATACTGAACAAAATGAACAAGACGCTCGCCATCGCCGACAGCTACGCACTAATCATAGAGGTATGGGTGGTTTTCACTGATTTGAAGCCATATTTGGGAGAGGACAATAAGCTTGAGTCAAGGATGACTCAAATGCAAGGGGAGGATGATGAGGACATTGCCACCAACGATACATTCACACCTACGCCAGTACCTACTTCGATAACACCTCTTGGTCCTATTACTCGCGCTCGTGCTCGTCAGCTTACCCATCAAGTAAGTTCACTCTTAAGCTCAGGTTCATCATATTTAGACAATGGAGACACGAGCACTCTTATTTTACTCAGGAACAATGGATTGGATCAAAAGGGAAGAGGCATCGCGCAGGCAGGATTTGGACTACAGGACAAACACGACTTGTGACGGCCGCCATGACTTCATCCGAACTGTGTATCAAGTTGAGTCCAATTCGGATGCGTCCTAGGGTTGGAACATGACCCCAGCACCCTTGTGGTCATTGTCCCACTTCTTTATAACCTTTAGCTGCCGTCAAGAACACTCGGGTTTTGTTAGATGCAAGTTTAGCTTTTGCTACTTCCTTGTAGACGCGCGTGCTGATCTAGTCGCCCGTCCACTTGTTTTCGGAACTCCACCATAATTGAGATTCAGTCTGAAACCTTCAGTTACATCTCATAATTTCAGTACTTGTTCTACTTGTTCTTGCTAGTTCTTCGATTGCTTGCAGGACGAGTGCCCTAGTGACTGGGTGTCGCGCTCCACAAGATCGCGGCAACCATAGGAGGTGGTGTATCAGTTGCTAAGGCGCAGCATCCTTGGAAGGCTGTAGTCAGGCCGTGAATGTCGTCTCCTCCATCAATCGAGTTATCCCACGCCTCTCATCGAAAGATCAGGAAGAAACCCTAGTGGGTTCACATCAGCTAGTTTGCCCAGTTCTGCATCGACTTTCGAGCAGTAACGATACGGTTCGAAACGCCCCAAAACATGAGTTTTGGGTCGAATAGAATGGATCGGGTGCGCTCATTGTGAACAATTCCGACGCAACTTCATTTAGCGAACTTTTGCATTAATAGCGCTAGTTCGGCCAGTAACGAAACAGTCCAAAACACGCCCCTTAATGACGCAACTTCATTTAGCGAACTTGCACATTAATGGCACATGTTCAGCCAGTTTTGCAACGACTTTCGTGCAGTAACGAAATGGTCCGACATGCCCCAAAACATGAGTTTTGGGTCCAATGGAGTGGATCAGGTGCGTTCAATGCGAAAAATTTCGATGCAACTTCGTTTAGGGAACTTGAGCGTTAATAGCACCTTTTCGGCAAGTTTTGCATCGACTTTCGTGCAGTAACAAAACGGTCGGAAACATCCCAAAACATGAGTTTTGGGTCCAATGGAGTGGATCAGGTGCGTTCGTTGTGAAAAGTTCCAACGCAACTTCGTTTAGCGAACTTGTGCGTTAATGGCACATGTTCGGCCAGTTTTACATCGACTTTCGAGCACTAACGAAACGGTCAGAAACGCCCCAGAATATGAGTTTTGTGTCCAAAGGAGTGGATCGGGTGCGTTCGTTGTGATCAATTCCGACGCAACTTCGTTTAGCGAACTTGCACGTTAATGGCACATGTTCGGCCAATTTTGCAACAACTTTTTTGCAGTAACGAAACGGTCCGAAACACCCCAAAACATGAGTTTTGGGTCCAATGGAGTGGATCAGGTGCGTTCGTTGTGAAAAATTTCGACGCAACTTCGTTTAGCAAACTTGTGAGTTAATGGCACCTGTTCGGCAAGTTTTGCATCGACTTTTGTGCAGCAACGAAATGGTCCGAAACATCCCAAAACATGAGTTTTGGGACCAATGGAGTGGATCGGGTGCACTCGTTGTGAAAAATTCCGACGCAAATTCGTTTAGCGAACTTATGCGTTAATGGCGCTAGTTCGGCCATTCTACATCGACTTTCGAGCAGTAAGGAAACTGTCCGAAACGCCCCAAAACATGAGTTTTGGGTCGAATGGAATGGATTGGGTGCGCTCGTTGTGAACAATTCCAACGCAACTTCATTTAGCAATGGAGTGGATCTGGTGCGTTCGTTGCGAAAACTTACGACGCAACTTCGTTTAGAAAACTTGTGCGTTAATATTAACTGTTCGGCAAGTTTTGCATCGACTTTCGTGCAGTAACGAAATGGTCCGAAACATCCCAAAACATGAGTTTTGGGACCAATGGAGTGGATCGGGTGCACTCGTTGTGAAAAATTCCGACGCAAATTCGTTTAGCGAACTTATGCGTTAATGGCGCCAATTCGGCCAGTTCTACATCGACTTTCGACCAGTAAGGAAACTATCTGAAACGCCCCAAAACATGAGTTTTGGGTCGAATGGAATGGATTGGATGCGCTCGTTGTGAACAATTCCAACGCAACTTCATTTAGCAAACTTTTGCATTAATAGCGCTAGTTCGGCCAGCTTTCCATCGACTTTCGTGCAGTAACGAAACGGTCCGAAACGCGCCAAAACATCAGTTTTGGGTCCAATGGAGTGGATCGGGTGCGAAATGATCCAACGCAACTTCGTCAAGTGAACTTGTGCGTTAATGGTGCCAGTTCGACCAGTTTTGTATCGAGTTTCGTGAAGTAACAAAACGGTCCGAAATGCCCCAAAACATGAGTTTTGGATCGAATGGAGTGGATCAGATGCGTTCGTTGCCAAAAATTCCAACCCAACTTCGTTTAGCGAATGTGTGCGTTAATGGCGCAAGTTCGGCTAGTTTTGCATCAACTTTCGTAAAGTAACAAAACGGTCCGAAACGCCCCAAAACTTTTGCGCACTTGTGCGTTAATGGCGCTAGTTCGGCCAGTTTTTCATCGACTTTCGGGCAGTAATGAAACGGTCCGAAATGCCCAAAACATGAGTTTTGGGTCCAATGGAGTGGATCAGGTGCGTTTGTTGCAAAAAGTTCTAATGCAACTTCATTTAGCGAACTTATGCTGTAATGGCGCTAGTTCGGCCAATTCTGCATCGACTTTCGAGCAGTAATGAAATGGTCCGAAATGCCCCAAAACATGAGTTTGGGTCCAATGGAGTGGATCGGGTGCATTCGTTGTGAACAATTCCGACGCAACTTCGTTTAGCGAACTTGCAAGTTAATGGCACCTATTTGGAAAGTTTTGCATCGACTTTCGTGCAGTAACGAAGCAGTCCAAAACATCCCAAAAAAATAAGTTTTGGGTCCAATGGAGTGGATCGGGTGTGCTTGTTGTGAAAAATTCCGACGCAAATTCATTTAGCGAACTTATGCGTTAATGGCGCCAGTTCGGCCCGTTCTGCATCAAGTTTCGAGCAGTAACGAAACGGTCCGAAACGCCCCAAAACATGAGTTTTGGGTCCAATAGAGTGGATCGAGCGCGTTCATTGCGAAAACATCCAACGCAGCTTCGTTTAGCGAACTTGTGCATTAATGGTGCCAGTTCGGCCAGTTTTGCATTGAGTTTTGTGCAGTTATGAATTGGTCCGAAATGCCCCAAAACATAAGTTTTGGTTCCAATGGAGTGGATCAGTGGCGTTCGTTGCAAAAATTTCAACGCAACTTCGTTTAGCGAACTTGTACATTAATGGGACCTGTTTGGCCAATTTTGCATCAACTTTCGTGCAGTAATGAAACGGTCCGAAACGGCCCAAAACATCAGTTTTGGATTGAATGGATTGGATCAGGTGCGTTCGTTGCGAAAAATTCCAACGCAACTTCAATTACCGAAGTTGTGCGTTAATGGCACAAGATCGACCAGTTTTGCAACGACTTTCGTGCAGTAATGAAACGGTCCGAAATGCCCCGAAACATGAGCTTTGGGTCGAATGGATTTGATTAGGTGCGTTTGCTGTGAAAAATTTGAACGCAACTTCGTTTACCGAACTTGTGTGTTAATGGCACATGTTCGTCAGTTTTGCAACAACTTTCGTGCAGTACCAAAACGGTCAGAAACGCTCCAAAACATGAGTTTTGGGTCCAATGGAGTGGATCGGATGCGCTTGTTGTGAAAAATTCTGAGGCAACTTCGTTCAGCGCACTTGTACGTTAATGGCACCACTTCAGCTAGTTATTCATCGACTTTTGTGCAGTAACAAAACGGTCCGAAACGCCTAAAACATGAGTTTTGGGTCCAATGGCATGGATCAGGTGCGTTCTTTCAAAAAGTTCCAATGCAACTTCGTTTAGTAGTTATGCGGAAATGGCGCTAGTTCGGCCAGTTCTGCATCGACATTCGAGTAGTAACGAAACGGTCCTAAACGCACCCAAACATGAGTTTTGGGTCCAATGGAGTGGATCAGGTGCATTCGTTGGGAACAATTCCGACACAACTTCGTTTAGCGAACATGTGAGTTAATGGCACCTGTTCGGCTAGTTTTGCATCGACTTTCGTGTAGTAATGAAACAGTCCGAAACATCCCAAAACATGACTTTTGGGTCCAATGGAGTTGATCGGGTGCGCTCGTTGTGAAAAATTCCGACGCAAATTCATTTAGAGAACTTATGCGTTAATAGCACCAGTTCGGCCAGTTCTGCATCGACTTTCGATAGTAACGAAACGGTACGAAACGCCCCAAAACATGATTTTTGGTCCAATGGAGTGGATTGGGTGTGCTTGTTGTGAACAATTTCGATGCAACGTTGTTTAGTGAACTTATGCATTAATAGCGCTAGTTCGACCAGTTGTGCATCGACTTTCGTGCAGTAACAAAACGGTCCGATAATTCGGCCAGTCTTGCATCGACTTTCGTGCAGTAATGAAACGGTCCGAAACGCGCCAAAACATGAGTTTTGGGTCCAATGGAGTGGATAGGGTGCGTTCGTTGCCAAAAGATCCAACGCAACTTAGTTTAGCGAACTTGTGCATTAATGGTGCTAGTGCGGCCAGTTTTGCATCGAGTTTCATGAAGTAACGAAAAGGTCCGAAACGCCCCAAAACATGAGTTTTGGGTCCGATGGAGTGGATCAGGTTCCTTCGTTGCAAAAACGCAACTTCGTTTAGCGAACTTGTGAGTTAATGACGCAAGTTCGGCAAGTTTTGCATCCACTTTCATAAAGTAACGAAACGGTTCGAAACGCCCCAAAACATGAATTTTGGGTCCAATGGAGCAGATCAGGCGCGTTCGTTGCGAAAAATTTCGAAGCAACTTCGTTTAGCGAACTTGTGCGTTAATGGAACCTATTCACCCAGTTTTGCATCGACATTTGTAAAGTAACAAAACGGTCCGAAACGCCCCAAAACATGAGTTTTGGGTCCAATGGAGTGGATCAGGTGCATTCGTTGCTAAAAATTCCAAGGTAACTTCAATTAGCCAAGTTGTGCGTTAATGGCACATGTTCGGCTAGTTTTTTAACGACTTTCGTGCAGTAACAAAACGGTCCGAAAAATCCCGAAACATGAGTTTTGGGTTGAATGGATTGGATCAGGTGTGTTTGTTGCAAAAAATTCCAATGCAACTTCGTTGAGCGAACTTGTGCATTAATAGCACATGTTCGGCAAGTTTTGCATCAACTTTCGTGCAGTAACAAAACAGTCAGAAATGTCCCAAAACATGAGTTTTGGGTCCAATGGTGTGGATCAGGTGCGCTCGTTGTGAAAAATTGCGGAGCAACTTTGTTCAGCGCACTTTCGTTGCGTTAATGGTGCCACTTAGGCCAGTTTTTTATCGACTTTCAGGCAGTAATGAAACGGTCTGAAACGCCCAAAACATGAGCTTTGGGTCCAATGGAGTGGATTGGGTGCACCCGTTGCGAAAAGTTCCAACGCAACTTCGTTTAGCGAACTTGGCGTTAATAGTGCCAGTTCGGTCAGTTTTTGCATCGACTTTCGTGCAGTAATGAAACGGTCCAAAACGGTCCAAAACGCCCTAAAACATGAGTTTTGGGTCAATGGAGTGGATCAGGTGTGTTCGTTGCGACAAATTCTGACGCAACTTCGTTTAGCAAACTTATGCGTTAATGGCCCCAGTTCGGCTAGTTTTGCATCGAGTTTCGTGCAGTAATGAAACGGTCCGAAACATCCCAAAACATTAGTTTTGGATCCAATGGAGTGGATTGGGTGCATTCGTTGCGAAAAGTTCCAATGCAACTTCGTTTAGCGAACTTATGCGGTAATGGCGCCAGTTCAGCCATTTTTGCATCGACTTTCGAGCAGTAATGAAACGGTCCGAAACGGCCCAAAACATGAGTTTTGGGTCCAATGGACTGGATCGGGTGCGTTCGTTGTGAACAATTCCGACGCAACTTCATTTAGCGAACTTGCGCGTTAATGGCACATGTTCGGCCAGTTTTGCAACGACTTTCGTGCAGTAACGAAACAGTCCAAAACGCCCCAAAACATGAGTTTTTGATCCAATGGAGTGGATCCGGTGTGTTTGTTGCGAAGAATTCCAACGCAACTTCGTTGAGCAAACTTGTGCGTTAATAGCACATGTTCGGCCAGTTTTGCAACAACTTTCATGCAGAAATGAAACAGTCAGAAACGCCCCGGCATATTAGTTTTGGGTCCAATGGAGTGGATCTGGTCCGTTCGCTGCGATAAGATCCAGCGCAACTTCATTTAGCGAACTTGTGCGTTAATGGCACCAGTTTGGCCAGTTTTTCATCGACTTTCGGGCAGTAACGAAACGGTCCGAAACACCCAAAACATGAGTTTTGGGTCCAATCAAGTGGACCAGGTGTGTTCGTTGCGAAAAATTCTGACACAACTTCGTTTAGCGAACTTATGCGTTAATGTCTCCAGTTCAGCTAGTTTTGCATGGAGTT
This sequence comes from Panicum hallii, assembly GCF_002211085.1. NCBI lineage: Eukaryota > Viridiplantae > Streptophyta > Magnoliopsida > Poales > Poaceae > Panicum > Panicum hallii. The sequence goes on along the minus strand of NW_020356213.1, from coordinate 18,804 downwards.
TCGTGTAGTAATGAAACGGTCCGAAACATCCCAAAACATTAGTTTTGGGTCCAATGGAGTGGATCGCGTGCATTCATTGCGAAAAGTTCCAATGCAACTTCGTTTAGCAAACTTATGCGGTAATGGCGCCAGTTCAGCCAGTTCTGCATCGACTTTCGAGTAGTAACGAAACGGTCCAAAACGGCCGAAAACATGAGTTTTGGGTCCAATGGACTGGATCGGGTGCGTTCGTTGTGAACAATTGCGACGCAACTTCGTTTAGCGAACTTGCGCGTTAATGGCACATGTTCGGCCAGTTTTGCAACGACTTTCGTGCAGTAAGGAAACGGTCTGAAACGTCCCAAAACATGAGTTTTGGATCCAATGGGGTGGATCAGGTGCGTTCGTTGCGAAAAATTCCTACACAACTTCGTTGAGCGAACTTGTGCGTTAATAGCACATGTTCAGCCAGTTTTGCAACAAATTTCGTGCAGAAACAAAACGGTCAGAAATGCCCCAGCATTTGAGTTTTGGGTCCAATCGAGTGGATCGGGTGCGTTCGCTGCGAAAAGATCCAGCGCAACTTCATTTAGCGAACTTGTGCGTTAATGGCACCAGTTCGGCCAGTTTTTCATCGACTTTCGAGCAGTAAGAAACGGTCCGAAACGTCCAAAACATGAGTTTTGGGTCCAATGGAGTGGATCAGGTGCGTTCGTTGCGAAAAATTCTGACACAACTTCGTTTAGTGAACTTATACGTTAATGGCCCCAGTTCAGCCAGTTTTGCATGGAGTTTCGTGTAGTAATGAAACGGTCCGAAACGTCCCAAAACATTAGTTTTGGGTCCAATAGAGTGGATCGGGTGCATTCGTTGCAAAAAGTTCCAATGCAACTTCGTTTAGCAAACTTATGCGGTAATGGCGCCAGTTCAGCCAGTTCTGCATCGACTTTCGAGCAGTAACGAAACGGTCCGAAACGGCCGAAAACATGAGTTTTGGATCCAATGGACTGGATCGGGTGCGTTCGTTGTGAACAATTGCGACGCAACTTCGTTTAGTGAACTTGCGCGTTAATGGCACATGTTCAGCCAGTTTTGCAACGACTATCGTGCAGTAATGAAAGGGTCCGAAATATCCCAAAACATGAGTTTTGGATCCAATGGAGTGGATCAGGTGCGTTCATTGCGAAAAATTCCTACACAACTTCGTTGAGCAAACTTGTGCATTAATAGCACATGTTCAGCCAGTTTTGCAACAAATTTCGTGCAGAATCGAAACGGTCAGAAACACCCCAGCATTTGAGTTTTGGGTCCAATCGAGTGGATCGGGTGCATTCGCTGCGAAAAGATCCAGCACAACGTCGTTTAGCGAACTTGTGCATTAATGGTGCCAGTTCGGCCAGTTTTGCATCGAGTTTCGTGAAGTAACGAAATGGTCCGAAACGCCCCAAAACATGAGTTTTTGGTCCAATAGAGTGGATCGGTTGCGTTCATTGAGAAAACTTCCAACGCAACTTCGTTTAGCGAACATGTGCTTTAATGGCTCCTATTCGGCCAGTTTTGCAGCGACTTTTGTGCAGTAACGAAACGGTCCGAAACGCCCCAAAACATGAGTTTTGGGTCGAATGGATTGGATCAGATGCTTTCGTTGCCATAAATTCCTACGCAACTTCTTTTAGCGTACTTGTGCGTTAATGGCACATGTTTGGCCTATTTTGCAACGACTTTCGTGCAGCAAAAAAACGATCACAAACATCCCAAAATATGAGTTTTGGGTCCAATGGAGTGGATCTTGTGCGCTCGTTGTGAAAAATTCCGACGCAACTTCGTTTAGCGAACTTATACGTTAATTGCACCAGTTCGGCTAGTTTTTCATCGACTTTCGTGCAGCAGCGAAACGGTCCAAAACGCCCAGAACATGAATTTTGGGTCCAATGGAGTGGATCAGGTGTGTTCGTTGCTAAAAATTCCAACGCAACTTCATTTAACGAACTTGGGCGTTAATGGCGCTAGTTGGACCAGTTTTGCATCGAGTTTTGAAAAGTAACGAAACGGTCTGAAATGCCACAAAACATGAGTTTTGGGTCCAATGGAGTGGATCGGGTGCCCTCGTGGTGAAAAATTCCGATGCAACTTCATTTAGCGCACTTGTGCGTTAATGGCACCAGTTCGGCTAGTTTTTCATCGACTTTCGGGCAGTAACGAAATGGTCCGAAATGCCCAAAACATGAGTTTTCGGTCCAATGGAGTGGATGAGGTGCGTTTGTTGTGAAAAATTCTGACGCAACTTTGTTTAGCGAACTTATGCGTTAATGGCCCCAGTTCGGCCAGTTTTGCATCGACTTTCGTGCAGTAATGAAGCGGTCCAAAACATCCCAAAATATTAGTTTTGGGTCCAATGGAGTGGATCGGGTGCGTTCGTTGCGAAAAGTTCCAACACAACTTCGTTTAGCGAACTTATGTATTAATGGTGCCAGCTCGACCAGTTTTGCATCGACTTTTGAGTAGTAACGAAACGGTCCGAAACTCCCCAAAACATGAGTTTTGGGTCCAATGGAGTGGATCGGGTGCGCTCGTTGAGAAAAATTCCGACGCAACTTCATTTAGCGCACTTGTGCGTTAATGGCGCTAGTTCGGCCAGTTTTTCATCGACTTTCGGGCAGTAATGAAACGGTCCGAAATGCCCAAAACATGAGTTTTGGGTCCAATGGAGTGGATCAGGTGCGTTTGTTGCAAAAAGTTCTAATGCAACTTCATTTAGCGAACTTATGCTGTAATGGCGCTAGTTCGGGCAATTCTGCATCGACTTTCAAGCAGTGACGAAATGGTCCGAAACGCCCCAAAACATGAGTTTTGGGTCCAATGGAGTGGATCGGGTGCGTTCGTTGTGAACAGTTCCGATGCAACTTCGTTTAGCGAACTTGCGCATTAATGGCACATGTTCGGCGAGTTTTGCAACAACTTTTTTGCAGTAACGAAAAGGTCCGAAACACGCCAAAATATGAGTTTTGGGTCCAATGGAGTGGATCAGGTGCGTTCATTTCAAAAAATTTTGACGTAACTTCATTTAGCGAACTTGTGCGTTAATTGCACATGTTCGGCCAGCTTTGCATCGACTTTCGTGCAGTAACGAAACGGTCCGAAACATCCCAAAATAAGAGTTTTGGGTCCAATTGATGAGGACATCGCCACCAACGATACATCCACACCTATAACAGTATCTACTTCGACAACACCTCTTGGTTCTATTACTCGCGCTCGTGCTCGTGGGCTTACCCATCAAGTAAGTTCACTCTTAAGCTCAGGTTCATCATATTTAGACAATGGAGACACGTGCACTCTTATTTTACTCAGGAAGAATGGATTGGATCAAAAAGGGAAGAGGCATCGCGCAGGCTAGATTCGGACTGCAAGACAGCCACGACTTCATCCGAACTCCGTTCATGTACTTTCTGGAAAGCTTAGCAAATCTACTTTCCAAAGGATCCAGAATCACCTCCATATCTTTTCGTAGTCAACCGCAATCATCAATTTACTACAGATTCCTTTTCAGCCACGGTGCTGCGTCACCGTATTTTGGCCCAACGGGCCGTGCATCAAGTTGAGTCCAATTCGGACATGTCCTAGGGTTGGAACACGACCCCAGCACCCTTGTGGTCGTTCTCCCACTTCTTTATAACCTTTAGCCACCGCCAAGAACACTCTGGTTTTGTTAGATGCAAGTTTAGCTTTTGCTACTTTCTTCTGGACATGCGTGCTGATCTAGCCGCCCGTCCACTTATTTTCGGAACCCCACCAGTGTCATCATTGCAAGGGCTTTGGGAACGTGCAGCATGACTGTCCTACCAGGAGCGGTTTGGTGGTCAAAGATGATGGTGCGTATTCCTCCGCTAGTGATTTTGATGAAGATACACTTGCTTTGTTTGCTGCTGATCATGCAGGTAACGAGGGAACACCAGAAGAATATATTGATGCAGGTGCTGCTGAACACTATGAGAGTCTCATTGTGCAGCATGTGCTTAGTGCACAAATGGAGAAGGCGGAGCAAAATCAGCGACACACGCTGTTCCAAACCAAGTGTATCATTAAAGAGCATTCCTATCGTATGATTATTGAAGGAGGTAGGTGCAACAATTTGGCTAGCAGCGACATGGTGGAGAAGCTTGCACTCACCACCAAACCACACCCACATCCGTATCACATTCAATGGCTAAACAACAGTGGTAAGGCTAAGGTAATGAGGCTGGTGCGCATTAACTTTGCAATCGGATCATATCATGATGTTGTTGAGTGCGATGTTGTGCCTATGCAAGCTTGCCATATTCTGCTCAGTAGACCTTGACAATTTGATACGGATTGTGTGCATCATGGTAGATCAAATCAGTTTTCGCTCTTGCACCATGATAAGAAAATTGTGTTGCTTCCTATGTCTCCTGAAGCTAGTGTGCGTGATGATACTGCTAGAGCTGCCAAAGCTAAAAGTGAGAACAATAAAATTGTCAAATCGGTTGCTAATAAGCAAGATGAGATACGATTGAAACGAACTTGCTTGCTTGCTACCAAATCTGATATTAATGACTTGATTGCTACCACTTCTGTTGCCTATGCTTTGGTGTGCAAAGATGCTTTGATTTCCATTCACGATATGCAGCACTCCTTGCCCCCTGCTATCGCTAACGTTTTGCAGGAGTATTTTGATGTGTTTCCAAGTGAAATACCAGCGGGGCTGCCACCAATACAAGGAATTGAGCACCAAATTGATCTAATTCCAGGTGCATCATTGCCCAACCGCGCGCCGTACAGGACCAATCCGGAAGAAACGAAAGAGATTCAGCAACAAGTGCAAGAACTACTCGATAAAGGTTATGTACGTGCGTCCCTTAGCCCTTGTGCTGTTCCGGTTATTTTAGTCCCCAAGAAAGATGGAACATGGCGTATGTGTGTTGATTGTAGAGCTACTAATAATATCACAATTCGATATCGACATCCTATTCCACGTTTGGATGATATGCTTGATGAATTGAGTGGTGCTGTTGTGTTTAGCAAAGTTGATTTGCGTAGTGGGTACCACCAGATTCGCATGAAATTGGGAGATGAATGGAAAACTGCTTTCAAAACTAAATTCAGGTTATATGAGTGGTTAGTCATGCCTTTTGGGTAAACTAATGCACCTAATACTTTCATGCGATTAATGAACGAGGTTCTACTTGCTTTCATTGGAAAATTTGTTGTTGTCTACTTCGATGATATATTGATTTACAACAAATCTATGGAGGCACATCTTGATCATTTACGTGCTGTTTTTAATGCTTTACATGCTGCATGTTTATTTGGTAACCTTGAGAAGTGCGTATTTTGCACAGATCGAGTATCTTTTCTTGGCTATGTTGTTACTCCATAGGGAATTGAAGTCGATCAAGCCAAGGTGGAAGCTATTCAGGGATGGCCTGTACCAAAGACCATCAAACAGGTGCGGAGTTTTCTAGGACTTGCTGGATTCTATAGTCGCTTCGTGAAGGATTTCAGCACCATTGCGGCACCATTGAATGCGCTTACGAAGAAGGGGGTGCCCTTTTCTTGGGGCATGACACAAGAGAATGCGTTCATCATGTTGAAAGATAAGTTGACACATGCACCTCTCCTCCAACTTCCTAATTTTAATAAGACCTTTGAGCTTGAATGTGATGCTAGTGGAATTGGTTTGGGTGGTGTTTTGTTACAAGATGGTAAACCTGTTGCATATTTTAGTGAGAAATTGAGCGGATCTGTTCTGAATTATTCTACTTATGATAAGGAATTGTATGCTCTTGTGCGCACATTAGAAACATGGCAGCATTATTTGTGGCCCAAAGAGTTTGTTATCCATTCTGATCATAAATCTTTAAAACATATTCGTAATCAAGGAAAATTGAACTGTAGACATGCTAAGTGGGTTGAATTTATTGAATCTTTTTCTTATGTCATCAAACATAAGAAAGGGAAAGAGAACATCATTGCTGATGCTTTGTCTAGGCGATATACTTTGTTGACACAACTTGATTGCAAGATTTTTGGTTTGGACACAATTAAAACACAATATGTGAATAATGCTGATTTTAAGGATGTCTTGCTGCATTGTAAGGATGGAAAAGCATGGAACAAATTCGTCGTCAATGATGGAATGCATGGAACGATTATAAGCAAACTCAACATGAGGCAAACATTCTTCCCACAACTTAATATTCTTCTTTAAAACAGCCCTTAACATGGTAGACAAGGTTCGATTAACAGCTTCAATTTGACCATCAGTTTGGGGATGACAAGTGGTAGAAAATAGAAGCTTATTTCCCAATTGTGCCCATAAAGTTCTCCAAAAGTGGCTAAGAAATTTGGCATCATGATCAGAAACAATTGTGTTTGGCACACCATGCAAACGAACAATTTCTCGAAAGAACAAATCAGCAACATGTGTAGGATCATCAGTTTTATGACATGGAATAAAGTGTGCCATCTTGGAAAATCTATCCACAACCACAAAAACGTTATCACGTCCCTTCCTAGTTCTAGGCAATCCCAACATGAAATCCATAGAAATATCCTCCCAAGGAGCACTAGGAACTGGTAAAGACATATACAAACCATGCGGATTTAAACGTGACTTAGCTTTCTGACATGTAGTGCAGCGTGCAACAAATCGCTCCACATCTCTTCTCATTTTTGGCCAAAAGAAATGACCAGCAAGTACATCCTCTGTGTTCTTTGCTCCAAAATGCCCCATCAAGCCACCGCCATGCGCTTCCTGTAACAACAACAAACGAACGGAGCTAGCTGGAATGCATAGCTTGTTAGCTCGAAACACAAACCCATCATTGACGATGAATTTGTTCCATGCTTTTCCATCCTTACAATGCAGCAAGACATCCTTAAAATCAGCATCATTCACATATTGTGTTTTAGTTGTGTCCAAACCAAAAATTACAGAGCCCCCCTCTTTGTAAAGCAGTGAACTTCAAAAATATGTAGAAAATTATAGAAAATTTAGAAAAATGTCAAACTAGTTGGGTTTGAATCCTTGTGTTAAATACTACAACTTTTGTATTGATCATAGATGAATATGTGTATTTTGTGCTGTGATTTAACTAGTAGATAATGGGTACTTTGATTAGATCTTTTGATCCATAGCAGTGCTGAGGCTCAAATTTGAAACATGAGATGTGTGTGCCATAAGTAGATGTGTGTAAATTTTGGAGGCTCAGAACAGCCCTCTAGCTATGATGTTTAGATAACTTTGCTTTATGTTGATAAAAGTCTCGTGATTTAATTCTAGATGCATCTCTTCATGTTTATAGCTGAAAATTTTACCTTAGCTTTGTTTCAGCATGTATAATCCAAGATAAAAGCTTGAAAGTCAGAACCCTAGTGTAGCTTCAGTAATGAATTTAAGCTTAGATTCAAAAGAAATTCATGAACAATAGTTTTAGTTCATGAAAAATTATGAAAATAAAGTAGAATGATTCCTTTGAGTAGTGTGGCATGTCCACAAATTTTCAACCCATGACCATGTTTAGAACAGCCAGGATAAATAGAACTTGATATAGTAGTGTTATATTTGATTATATTTGTAGCACTGTTTCTGTAGAAATAAAAATTAGATAAATTTACAGTAAATGTAATTAGGCTAAAAGCAATGCTCAGCTAATTTGGTAGCTTCAATTTTGAAGTACATTGCTCTGTAAAATTCATTCAAGTTATACATGTTGTTTAATTAATCAAAGTAAGTCCATAATTGAGTAATAACCTATGGTTATTAAAAATAATTTGTTAGTAAAGTAAATAAAGTTGTTAAGTGTAATTAATTTGATTATTTAAGATAACCAAACATGCTACCTAATATAATTAGTTTAGATGTTTAGGGTAAACAACCATGTTACTTAATGTAACTAGGTAGTTTAGTTAATACCCGATAAATGACTGCCTAGTAAAGGGAAATTGTGTTGTTTGTTAGTATGTAATGTTAGTTTCCCTGGATTACAACTTTATCGTGAAATGAAATGAAAGTGTATGCGTCCATTGAACCACATCTTTGCATATCATAGACTCGACCACTCTCGCCGACGGAGACTACGAACTGATCCCGGAACCAGGAGGTTATTCTAAAGACCCCGGGACTTTTGTCGAGGAATTCTCTGAAGCCCCGAACCAAGGTTCGAAAGATAATAACTTAACTGATCCCAGCCTCGCCAGCGAAGGCAAGCCCCGGACATAAACCGCTATTTTATTTACCACACTGCAATTATATCTATTTATATATGTCTATCTGTGCATTTACGTTTCCAGGAATTACTTTGAAACCTTAGTTGCATATTCCTAGGAACCTATGTATTGAATACTAGAACCTGAGTCCGACTAGTTGCTAAGCTAATAGGACCGGTAGAAGTCGAGTGATTGCCTGTCACTCGCAAGCTTTATAGGAGTTGCAATGTTTACATTTCTACAACCACTATAAGGATGACGGACGGGGTTGTGATTATGATTCATGACCTTGGTAAGAAACCCCGTCCGTGTTGATGAAAACTTGATAAGGTCACAGTGTGTGGTAGCGGTGGTTAAGCGTTTGAAAGTACTAGCCACATGCCGCGAAATATGGTAAGCGGTAAGCCTTGTAACCGATCAGCCCGAGGAGTGGACATACCCCCCACCACTCGTAATTTGGTTTTTCTCACGCACCGACGTGCGAGAGTACATTCCGCACAGCGGACAGGAGTACGATCATGTAGTCGCGCTACAGACATACGTCCTGCATATTGGATGTGCGTATGGTCCTACAGTCGCTTGTGGTGGCTCTGATCCACGAGTCGGAATGAAAGGCAAACAGTTGCTTTGGAATGATCATTGGACGTTCCAAGCGTGTGAGTTAGGTTTTCCTTGCAAGGTTTTGAAATTCGATTCAGAATTGTCCGTTTCTCGTGGAGATTGAGACTGCTTGATCCCTTTGCCACATAGAGTAATAAGAGCAACTTGATGATGATGAAAGATGATGTTTGTTGAGAAAGTTCTACCATGTTTGAGTAGCCATATGAAGCGTCCCCTCATCCGAGGTGACTTAAATGTGATATAAAAATCAGTCCCAGGAGGCTGATACACATTTATTACATCAAATGGTACATTACCGTACAAACCTCCGAGGAGGCGGGTACTCGATACAGACGATAATTAGTAATAAAATAGCTATGGTAATACACCAAAGCACGACCCACACGGGATCCGACTCGGGCTCAGAGTAGCACGCTAGCAGAAGCATCTTGCGGGGGGGGGGGGGTGGGGGGCAACGCCACAGGCAAAGTTGGGCGCGGACACAACCCCTATTCAACGTCTTCGATCACGTAGTCCGGGTCTCCCTCTAAGAAAACCACAAATATATATAGGGTGAGTACAAAGGTACTCAACAAGTCCAACCGCACCCGCGGAGGGGGAGATAACAGCGATCATGCACGGTTTTATCAAGGGTGGGGTTAGGGTTTATTTGCGATAAAGCAAGGTTTTACACATGCAAGGGTTCATTTAACAAAAGCACTTTCTCAAAACATTTTTATAGTAATCGAATCGTAAGTGGAGGTGATCCTACACAAAGGATCCAAGTTTTTGTACCACCGGACCCTGCGTCCACCGTGGCTTACTACCCAACTGCCGAGTACTTTCAAAACAATTCACGCCACAAACCCATCATCCCGAAACATCTATTGAAGTGACCATGCCGTAACGCGTCCAATACCGTGGACACGGCTATTCGAATAGGTTTTACACTCTGCAGAGGTGGTACACTTTACCCACAAGTAGGGTACCGCACTACGAGCACCTTAATGTCGCGGCGGATCCTAACAAAGCCATTACCCACCTTAGCTGAATCTAACTAGCCAACGCGGAAGCTACCATGGGGTTAATGACCTATCAACGAGGTCATAACCGGGACATAACTCACACAGATCGTATTCCTTCTCCATGGTCTCCCGTTACTCACCCGCTCTCCTTTTGGCTAGTAGAACAACTAGTGGGGTTTATGCTAAGCCGTTGCCCACACAACGGTCGAGTGGTTGTACGTTTAATGGGTTAGGCAAGATGACACCTCAGTTCATCCTTATATTGACCAGACGGACATCTCCCGTTCATGCTCAACCACAAAGGTATAAGCACACTAGTGGCATTTCACACAGAAAACGCCGTCCATCTCGTCAGATTATGTCTTTCTTTTATTTTCTCAAAACCCCATTTTATCTTCTTAAAACCCTTGTGCCCTTATTTTTGGCAAAGCACTTGTGGTCATGGTTTAAAATATAATCAAGGGGATGATAGGTAATAAGCATCTTTAGCGGTAGGTAACGTCTAGCGAAGCAAATCCTAGGTCATCAAGGAGTGGTCATATCAATCAAGGGGTGGCTATCCAACCATGTCTTGCAATAAAACGATGCATTTTATAAAACAGGCTAATAGGTTGTATTTATAAAACTGGGATAAATATGCATCAAAGGATGGGATTGAACTTGCCATTCACAAAGCCTTCCAGGAAGTCCTGATCGAGGTACTGTCCTTCCGGTTCGGGCTCGCGGCACTGGTTCTCGGACTCTTGCTCGCAGTACTGCTCGTTGACGGGTTCTCCCTTGGTCACTTCGTGATCTAGGGCGCACACAAACAAACATTCAATAAAGAAAAAGAAATAAAGGTTTTATCTACAAGCCCGAATCGGAAATAACTTAAGAAACAATGGTAGAAAGAATATTTTTGGGGGATTTCTCGATGGCATGGCCGACATTATGATAGAAATGGCGTGGTAAAGTTTCGGGGCAAACGGAAGGTTTTTGGCGCATGAAATGATAGGCCGAACGGGGTTTTAGGGAAGGGATAAGGGTCCAAGGACCTATTCGTAATTACTGTTGGAAGGGGAGGGCTTGATTAGAATTTCTGGAAATACCTAGAGTACCCTGGAAAAGGTCGGGGGTCTATCCGTAATTATTTTGTATAGGAGGGGGGTTCACTTCCTAAATAGAATGAGCAGGGGGGTTTTATTTGGAAAAGGGATTAAAGGAAGGTGGGGCTCTTAAGGGGATAAGCAAAAGGGGCAGGGGGTTCAGGGCAAATGTGCCCTTCTTCCTCCTCCCGTTACCAGGAACAGGGGAGGGGATAGGGGCCGGCGGCGCCACCAATCCCGGCGGCCCTAGGGCACGGCGGCGGCCGGGGGCAGGGGCTACACGGAGAGGGGAGCGAGGGGGACTCATTCCTCTACTCACCATGGGTCGGGGCGGCGCGAGGCGGGCTGCCCACGAGGGCCAGGGGCGGCGGGCGGAGGGCCTGGCGGCGGCGGTGGAGCAAGGCCGGGGAGGGGGCTAGGGGTTGCGGGGGAGTTTGTGGTGGTGGCGAGGCGGGTCGTGGGGGTGTATTTGTAGGCCGGCGAGGGCGGGAAGGAGGGGGCGCGGTGGAGGTCGGTGGCGGCCAGTAATGGCAGTGGGGCGGCGGTGGTACGGGGTTGCTGCTGCGCAGGGCGGCCGGTGGCGCTGGTCGTCGCTGCGCAGGGCGGGGTGGTGGCGCGTAGTGTAACACCCTAAGGTAAATTTCTCATATTTTAATTAATTTATTTGGGCTTGAATAAATTTTCCAGGGTTCTCTCTAAATTATCTCGTATTTAAAGTAATTTTATAACATAGGAAAATAAACTTTATCATAGGATCAAAATTATTTGTGCATTCATGCTGCAGCATTATTTTCCTTGTGTTAAGTTGTCGGATTTGAATTCAAATTTATTTGAATTCAAATGATGTTTGTTTGAATGAGTGGAGTATAGAAAAAGAAAAGGAAAGAAGAAAGGATAAAAGAAAAGCAGCCCGGCCCACTCTCTCTTCCCCCTCTCTTCTCTCGGGCCCTCTTTCTCCTCTCCTCGTCTTCCCGCATGGGCCACGCCGGCCCATCCCCTCTTCTTCACCCGCGGCCCAGCTCCTCCCTCTCCCTCTTTCCCTTCCCCGCTTGGGCCTCCGCGTTTTCCCCAGCCCGAGCCGGCTCCTCCCCTCGCGCGCCCCGGCCCAGTCCTCTCAGCCGCACCCTCCTTTCTCTCGCTGACCACACGACCCCACCCGTCATCCCCCTCCTCCCGCACCCCTGCTCCCGCAACGGCCGCGCCAAGGCACGGCCGAGATCCCCGGCCCTCCCCCGCTGCAACCTGCCCCGAGCCCCCTGGCCCCGCTCTTCTTATCCCCTTGCGCCACCCCTGGAACCCGTCCCCCCCAACAGCGCCGTCCCGAACCCTAGAAGCGGCCGCCGCCTTGCCTCGGATTGGACCCGAGCCGTCGCCGCCGGTGAGTCCAAATTGCCGGCCCTCGTACCTCCTCGTGCCGTGCTGACCCCCCTACCCTCTCCGCAGGAGCCTCCAGGACCAGTCTCCGCAGCTCAGAAGGCCCGGCCGCCCCGGCACCATCCTCCCCCGCGAAGAGCCGAGCTCTTCCGCCGCCGGTCGTCGTCGTTCTCCACCGTCCGCTGCCGCCCCGGTCTCTAAAACACCTTGGTGAGCTCCTCCTCCATCCCCTGCTCCTTTTGCGCCAGTTGTCGTAGGCCGTAGGCCGCACCCGAGCCCGGAACGCGAGCGCCGCCGTTGCGCCGCCGTCCCGAGCCGCCCTCACCGCCGTTCTACTCTAACCGAGCCCAAATCCACCCCTACAAGTGCCCAGATAGATTTCCCGTGTCGTGCTGAGCATCCTGGGCGTGATCTCGTCGTGAACTGACCCCGGAAACGCGTGATCGCGCATCTCCGGCGAGCTTCCGAGCCGCGCCGCCGCGGCCCTCCTTTCTCCGGCGGTCAGCGCCGCCAGCCGCACCCCTCTCTCTTCTGAGCCGTCCGATCCGCGATCAGTAGACAGGATTAGATCCTTAGGCTCTTGATCCAGACCGTCGGATCGTGATCCAGTGGATGGGATTTCCCCGTACCGGTTCGCCCTTATTTTAAATCCAGGCCGTCCGTCATGGATCCGGCGCGTGGGATTGAATCCCCGTTATGATCGGCTCTGGCGCGTTAGATCCCGATCGGATGGGTGAGATCCGCGCGTACCCCTTCGTTTAGCAGATCTAATCTGAGCCGCCCGAGGATGATCCAACGATTCAGAACAGAAGGTACCGCTTCAGCCCGCTTCTTTTGCTAAAGAACCCCCGGGTTTCCCTGGAATCAACCCGCCGTCCACCCACAGTTCAAAAGTATTTACGATCAGGTCCTTTTCTTCTCGTTTAGACCCCTGAGCTTTCCAGATTTAGTACCCGCAGTCCATATCTTGGGTTTTCTCGTGCTAGCCCCTGAGTCTAAGCTTTAATTACGTTTTAGTCCTCGGTTTTTGTCCAGAAGCCCCTGGTTGCTCTGTTTTTCTTACAATTAGGTCCCTGGATCTTGTTTTAAGCGCAGTTTTCGCGTTTTAGCTCCGTTTTAGGTGTTCTTTATATGCACGCGATCGTTGTAATGCGTAGAATAGCTTTAGACTAGTTTTGTGTGCTGTTTCTATGTAATGTTGTACTGTTTTCTTATATTTTGCTATTGTCTGTGCATGTGTGTATGTGTGGACTATGCTTGATGAACGTGAGTAGACGCGGAGCCTTTGGAGCAGTACCAGGAGCAGCCGTCTTCCGAGCAGTTCGAGCAGCAGCCGGGAGAGTACGAGGAAGGCAAGTATAGCATGAACCTCCTATCACTTTTTAATACAATTTCATACTGCATTTTAATACTGTATACCTATAAGGACTTTCCTAGCCACCTTTATATCCTTTATATATATCCTTTGGGATTGCATTATGGTTAGTTGTGCTAGGTTGCTGCGCTATAACAAATCTTGGTCCTTTTTAATTAATTTGATTAATGGTCTTATGCAACTTAATTCTGGAGCCGACCCTCTGTGCTGTGTGCTTGAGTGGTTTGTGCGTCCTTAAAAGATGTTTTTGTTAGAAACATGGTTTAGGGGGCCAGCACGGTGCTTAGTGCTTGGTTGGCCACTCTCCATAAGGACCGGTTCATAGAGCGACAACCTGGGACAACCGCGCAACCACAAGACTGGAATGGGACGGTCTTGACTCACTAATTAGGTCGGGTTGGTTCGGGAGTAACTTACCTGCGTGGGCAAGAGGGGTGGTAAGCTTCAATGGTCCCTGCTCCTCCGGCTTGGTCTGTGCTGTGTGTCTTGTACCCCCGGAGGTGGGCCCCATCGTCGCTGATCCAGAATCCTTAGCGGTTACACCTTACCAACGTGTCCTTTGTAACGGTCTCGTAGTGTGCTTGCTAGCCATCTCACCTAAGGAAGTGTGATGAACAACTAGCATAGTTCACGACTTGTGGGTAAAGTTGTGCAACCTCTCGAGAGTGTAAAACTGATATATCAGCTGTGCTCACAGTCATGAGCGGCCCAGATCCTCCGTCTGATTAGTGGGGTTATCAACCTTTGACGAGGGAGATTCCCCGGGTGGTTTGGTTTGGGTGGTTCTCAGTAGTTCTTAATTAATATTGATTAATTCTTATGCAATTTGGGTTATGGTAACCAATCCACTTGTAGTAATTAGCTTTAATAAAATTTGCCAAGATTAAAAGCTAATGCAGTTGAGTCAGCTAACCTTAGAGCCTCATGCTCGTGTTATACTTGTTGAGTACTAGTTTTGTACTCACACTTGCCTCTCTACTCTTCTGTTCTCTTTCGGATATCTTCGACTGCTGCTCAGTGCCCGGCAACGTGGAGGACTACGTCAGCGGCTTCGACGACTTCTAGGCGTTTGTCTCCCAGTCGACGTCCCTGTGGCGCCCAGCTCTTCATGTATCTCTTTTACGCTTCCGCAACTCTTGAACCGATTCTTGATTCGGTTGTAATAAAAATAATTCATATTATTGATTCATTTACGTTTTATATTAATGTTATTCGTGACATGTGTTGTGATATCTTGATAATCTGTTGTATATATGCGTGACTTGATCCTGGCGCATATATGATTGCTCGATTTATGTTCTTATAAATCGGGTGTGACACGTAGCGGGGAGGGGCGGCCTGGGGACGCGCTTGAAGCGTCCTCCCATCAGGGAAGACTTAAAAGTGTCACTTTATCAGTCCCAGGAGGCTGATAACACTTTTATTACATCAGATGGTACATCACCGTACAACTCTACGCGGTAATGGGCAGTGAAGCGCCACTATCGCGAGGATTACAACCAGAACCCACACGACTACACTGGCTACGAACAAAGGATCATCAGAGTCTTGCGCCATGCGGAGCTCCAACGGTGACCTCACCCACAGGCAAGACTGGGTGCAGGACGGGACCCTACTCGTCGTTCTCTGGGATGTAGTCGGGATCCTCCACTATAAAGTAAGAACGGGGTGAGTACAAACGTACTCAGCAAGTCCAATCACACCCACGGGGGGGGGGGGTAATAACAGAATTAGATGCACAGGCTAATCCAAGGATAAGGTTACGGTTCTTTTGCGGAAACACAATTATATGCAAGGATCCGTTTTTAAAAGTATTTTTCAAAACAAGATTTCAAGTGTCTAAGAACGCACAAAGTTGATCCTCACGGATTCAAGTTTCAAACCGCTACCGGACTCCCCGTCCGTCGTAGCACACAGCACCATTGCCGAATACTTCTCAAGCAACTCACACCAGTTCAGCCCTTCCCAGAGAGAAACGCTAGTTATGTGACCACACCGTAACTTGCCCAGTACCGTGGGCACGGCTATTCGAATAGATTTTAACTCTGCAGAGGTGTGCAACTTTACCCACAGGCGGGGTACCACAACACGAACACCTTAGTGCCGGTGCAGATCCCATCGAAGCCCTTACCCACCGTAGCTAGACCTGACTAGCCACCACGGGATCTATCAAGGGGCCATTCGACCTAACACCGAGGTTTAACCGGGGCATAAGTCACACAGAGCTTATCCCGTCTCCTTGATCACCCGTTGCTCCCAGCTCTCCTGATGGCTATCAGACTAACTAGTGGGGTTAGGCCAAGCCGTTGCCCATACAACGGTCAAGTGGTTTGCACGACAGGAAGCTAGGTGAGATGTCACAACAACTCGGTCCTTAGGGGTGACAGGACGGACATCTCCCTCCCTTGCCCTACCACACAGGTACGAGCACACCAGCGGCAATCCACACAGAAATGCCGTCCATCCCGTCCGACTCGTTTCTCAAATCCACACTTTACCCTTTCCCACACACACGCATTTTTCTTTATAAAATCAGGTATTCAAGGTATGGCTATCACGGCAAAGGTGGCTATCCTACCATGTTTTCAACACGCAAAACAATGCAATTTTATAAAACAGGCCACTGGGTTGTGTTTATAAAAACTAGGACAGAAACATGCATCAAAGGGCGGAATTGAACTTGCCATCGTCAAACCCTTGCGGGAAGTCCTGATCGAAGCACTGTCCTTCGGGTTCGGGGTCGCAGTACTGGTCCTCAGTTGCTTGGTCGCGGTCAGGAACCTCGTCGTTCACTCCGTGTCCTACGACGCAAACAAACAGACACACAATCAAGCGAAAGAACTAAAAAGCTTTTACCGATAGGCTTGAATCGGAAATAATTTAATTACGGAGTTAGGGGTGGTATCTCTAGGTGGTTTCTTAATGGCATGGCTAAAACTATACTAGAAAGGGTGTGGTAGAGTTTCGGGTCAATCGGAGGTCGTTTCGCACATAAAATGACGAGCCAAAGGAGGTTCGGGTGGTTAAACAGGGCTCTAGGGGTTTATTCGTAAGGATCCGGAAAGAGCGAGGGCCTTTTTGTAAATCTTATAAATTCTCGGGGCATGCTAAAGAGTGTCAAGTGTATCTAGGTTCAAGTATTAGAGGGTTCTATTTGAATTAATGGAAAGCACGGGGTTCCTTTTGTAAAAGGGGAGTGAATAAGGGGATGCTCATAGGAAGGGGGGGGGGGTTTTGGAAAAAAAAGAAAGGGGAGGGGGTTTGGGTGAAAACGCCCTTCTCCTTCCTCTCCTCCGTGCAAAACAGAGGAGGGGGGGGGGGCAGGGCGCCGGCGGTGGCCTGTTCCGGCCGGCCGGGGCACGGCGGTGGCCCGGGAGTGGGGGGAAAGCGGGAGGGGGGCGCGGGGAACCCATCCCCGGCCTTACCTCGGGCCGAGGTGGAGCGAGGGGACGCCCCCACGGTGGGCGGCGGGCGGCAGGGGAGGCTGTGGCGGCGGCGGCGCTGTGTGCTCGGGGAGGGCTGCAGGTGGCGGTGGGAGGTGTGGGGGAACGAAGGGCCGCGGCCGGCCTACTTATAGGCGGCCGAGCGGCACGGGGAGGCGGCGGCCGGCGGGCGGCTCCACGGGCGGCCATTAATGGCGCCCGTGGCTTGCGGCGGGGCACGGCCGTGCGCAGCCGTGCACGTGGGGGGGCCGGGCGGCGGTGTGCGGCACAGAGGGGGGGGCGCGGGCGGCGAGGCGGCACAGGGGGGGCGCGGGCGGCGAGGCGGCACAGCGGGCGACGGCGTGTGCGCCACGGCGGCCGTGCGGCCGCGCGCGTGCGCCAGCGACGGGCGGCACGGCGGGCGGCGCGGCACGTGGTGCACGCGCGGGTACGGGCGGCCGGGCACAGGCGCGCACGAGGGGAGAGGGGGGCCGGTGGCCGGCGCGGCGGGTGCGGCCGAGCACAGGCGCGGAAGCAGGGGCTCGGGAGCAGAGACAGGGAAAGGGAGGGAAGAAGAAAAGAAGAGGGAAAGAAAAGAAAGAGGGGAAAAAAGAAAAAGGAAAAAGGGAGAGGGGAAAGAAAGGAAAAGAGGGAGTTGGAAAAAAGAAGAGAAAAGAAAAGAGAGAATGGCGGGAAGAGAAAAGAGGGAGAGGGGGGGGAGGGCGTGTCGGCGCCGGTCGCGGCGGCGACCGCGTCCACGCGCGGCGGGGATTCGCGCGCGACACGAGAAGCGCCGGCGCTAATTGCGGTAGCGGTCGCGGCCGGTCGGCCACGCGCGCGGTATTCGCGCGAGGAGAGGAAGAAAAGGAGGGGAGTCGCGTCTGCGTAAATCCCGGCGGACGGTCGCGCGTGGGCGGGCGATGCGGAACGGATCAGTACTTCGGTTAGGGTTAGGGTTTTGATGTTGAACCGTTTTTACGAATCACTCTAACGCACGATTTTATTAAGTGAATTTTTCAGGGCGTCACAAACCTACCCCACTTAAATGAATCTCGTCCTCGAGATTCGGCTGGCTCCTAAACAGATGGGGAAACTCCTTCTTTAGCGCTTCCTCGCGTTCCCAGGTTGCTTCTTCTATTCCGTGTCTGCTCCATTGAACCCTGCATATCCGCACCTCCGAGTTTCTTGTCCTCCTAGTGACAGTGTCCAGAATTTTGACCGGCACTTCCTGGTACCGCAGATCCGGTTGCAGGTCTATTGTTTCCACCGGCACGTGTTCTCCCTCGGGTACTCTCAGACACCTTCTTAATTGCGAGACATGAAATACTGGGTGTATATCCGACATTTCTTCCGGTAATTCCAGTCGGTACGCCACTGCCCCAACTCTCTTTAGAACCCGATACGGTCCAATGTACCGAGGGGCTAACTTTCCTTGTACTTGAAACCTCCGCGTTCCCCGAATGGGTGAGACCTTGAGATAGGCGAAATCTCCCGGATTGAAACTTATTTCCCGCCTCTTCTTGTCTGCATAGTTCTTTTGTCGGGACTGAGCTGCTTTCAATTTCTCGCGGATTTCCGCTACCTTTTCTTCTGCTTCTTTTATAAGTGCGGGCCCTACTAGCGCACGTTCTCCAACTTCCGACCACATTAAGGGAGTTTTGCACTTTCTCCCATAGAGAGCTTCGAATGGCGACATGCCCAGGCTGGCTTGGTAA